>NC_059167.1:45290350-45593398 GCF_019923935.1 Bubalus bubalis
TAATATACAAGACTCTTTGGAGTTCAAGCTCCATAGGATGTATAGAATGTATACCCCATAAAAACAGAAACTTTGCCTTGTTCCTGGTTTTATCTGAGTGGCTGGAACGTTACACAGAAGAGTGTAGAGAATGGATAAATATTTACTGAATGTTGAATTGCATGAGTGTGACTAGTACTGAAATATACTTTGTGGTAAAATCTCCTGTCTTCAAGATCTACAGTACTGATATATATCATCTCTGACACAGATGAAGTTAGCTCAGAGACAAGAGCAATAGCTAGAAGCCTTGGTGACTTCCCTAAATGTTACCTTTGATGAATTTTATAATAGGGAAAGTTGCCTTACCTGGGCAGTAGTTAAAGCATTGCACATGGAACAAATGGCTTCTGCGTCATCATCTGTTTTCTTTTTCACTTGCAAAAGCTGAGCAGCCTGAATGAGAGGCTCCAGGGTTTCCTTAGCCCCACTGTTCATCAAATTCTTGTCACGCAGCCATTCTTCTAGTTGACTGACATTGTACCTATGTCAAAAAAGGGTTGAGGGGGATGCAAATTTACCGAAAATTATCATAAATGTCTTAATTTTTCTGTGCATGGCTTTGTTAGGAATTTCAGTTGAATTCTGTTTTTTAAATCATTAAAAATTTATCACTATAAATAATCAGGTTTATAATCATAATTATATGAGTGAGTATTATTCTAGAGACTATAATTCTCTTTAATGGAAAACAGAAATGTAGCCATAATAGCAAGTTATAAAATAAGGTGTGCTTAAAAAAAAATAGAACACGTAGTATGGCTGTGTCCTTATTAAACAGCAGAGCAGAAAACACCTTCCAGCTTTTTACAACTTGAGAGGAGAGAACTAATAATCCTCTAATTACTCTCTGTTCCTTACGTCAAACTCCAAGCTAGTGGATACAATAAGATCCCCACCTAGAGCCTGTGCTCTGACCCTTTTCAGGGAAGAGCCTGGATGATGAGGTAGTGGCCTGAGGAAGTTTAGGGATGTAGGCAAGAAGGGCCAGTGGGGGCATAGGAAGAGGCAGACAGAAAATATGGGGAGAGACACAGAAACTACACAGATGCTGAGGTTTTAAGAGGTGGCCAATCAGGTGACAGTGGTTTGCAAAACAGGAGTCAGATAAATGCATCCACAGTCAGGACTTAGTAATCAGGCCAAGAGGGGCTTCGTGGGTATAAACAGAGCGTGCAGAGAAATAAATTCAATGACTTGAGTGGAAAGCATTACCTTCTGACTGCTGTCTACAGTGGATATGAGTCAGAATGGAAAATTTGGAAAGAAGGTCAAATTTTCTAAGATTGAGTAACTATAGACTTTTAGAGGAGAAATACTTTCCCCCTGTCTTGGTGAATTTTCCAGCTGTTTTAAAATAAATTATTTGCCAAAAAAATAATTCTGTTATGTTTATAAGGTAATGCTGAGGAGCAATTGGACAAAACTGAGTGCAGCGTTTCTTAAAGCTGAGAGGGGCATACTTCAAACATCAGTAAAAGATTTACTCCCTCAAATGAGTTAACTTTACATGCAGCCGGGTTCCAACAAGCAGTGGCTGAAGGCCTGCTGGGAGCAACCACGAATGACAGTGGAGGAAGCTCAGTCAGGCAGGAGGAACGGCTCCATGCCCAGTCTGCCCTTACTGCCCACCTGGGGGTTTTCAGACGTCAGGTGCCCGGGCCTCACGTGCACCCCAGCACACAGTTAGGCAGCCTGAGAAGGCCATGACAGGTGTTGGAGTTCGCTCACCTGATCTGCATGCCTTTACTCCAGGAGCACATGTCCTTCCGCAAGAGGAGGTTGTTCAGGGTGACGGCCCCCACGATGTAGAACATCTGCTTGACCACCTGCTTGATCAATTCGGGGTCCATGCCGTGCTGACACATGACCGAGTGGAAGGAGTTGAGCTGTCGCAGGATGGAGTCCAGTGTGTAGGTACCCTCGTCAGCGATGCTGGAGGTTCGCTTTCTTAGCCCTGTGGGCTTCACCCCAGAGACACCCTGAATGGTTTCATGCTCCAGCATTCCGGAGACTAAAGGAGAAGTTCATACGTCAGAGAAGATTCTGATGGAAACACACGCACATGCACACACACACACGCACACACACACACACACACACAATTTAGGAAAATGATTTGAGCATCAAAATAGAAGGAAAAGGAACTACAAATAAAAGGGCATCTGGATTTTAAACTTAATGAAAGAATTATCCTTAAATGCAAAAATTTACCATGAAATTTTAATGGATTATTTTCTAAAATATGAAACAGTAGTCTTAATAGCACATGTGTAAAGTTTCTTGGGAGGATTTTTGAGAGAGAGGTTTTTAAGAGAGACGCAATTAGGGAAAAGATAAGCATTCTCCAGTAGTATCGAGCCTCAGAAGCAAACAAATCAAGCAGTAAGAAAAGCAGGAGACCAGGCAGTGGTCTTGGGAGCAGGCAGTCACATGGGGCTAGAGAGCTGGGCCCTTCCTTGCCCTGAGCTTCCTTCAACAGCTTCGCACAAAATCAGCAGCCTGCAAGTTTTACATGCCCTCTAATTCCAATTTCACACCTGCTACACTTTCCAAAGGAATATAGGAGGCATGATATGTACATGCATACCCAGAGTGAGTGCACACATATAAAGAGAGGTACATGGAATCTCATATACATAGACACACACGCTGATCAGTTGCTCATCCAATGAGAAACTGCAACTTTAAACCAAATTGCTTTTAATGATTCTACAGGGGCCATGAGATGAACAACTCAGCATGGAGTGTCTGAGCCCTGTTCTTGTTGCCATAGTAGCTTTCCAGCCCTGTTACTATAGCCTATCAGGTAATCTGCAAACCCTTCTCAGTCTCTTTAGTTTTAGTTGGGTCCCTAGAAAGTTCTCTGCAGTAATGCCCTCGATGAAAGTTTCAAGTGTTTTTGTTTTTGAAAACTGGACAAGATCTGAGATATGCTGCTGGATATAAAGCATAACCCAATCTTAAGAGAGAGGCATTACACATTAGAGAGGGAAACTATTAATAGATCCTGCCATTTCCATCACGTAGAAGCAGGGATTTTGCTGTGCCCCAGTTAGTCATGGCTGCGGTTCTGAGATTCCCCAGCTAATTTTGAGACTGAGTCTTACTACTTTACCTTCTCCACATGAATACATGCTCTGACATATGTGCCACGAGACAGACTTGGACGTCAGCAATGCCCTGGACTTACCGATCATTGGCTGAAGGATGTTCTCTAACACCCTCACGAGCTGCTGGTAGATCTGAATTGCCAAGTCACTGAGCACCTGCCGGTACTCAGCCAAGTCAAAATTGGTGAGGCAGTGTTCATTCTGGCGAGAGGTGTTGTGTTTCATAAAGCCCTAGAGCCATAATGCAGAGTTAATGACATACATGAAATAAAATGTCTTCTGTCTGTTTAACTCTCTCATTTGATCAACATCCTCATGCTCTTTTTTACCTTTCTCCTAAGAGTTCCCATCCAACCTCCACATAAGTGCCAGGATAATCCTTCCCAAATTCTGTGTGTTTGTTTCTATCACGTCCCTGCTTCCACTTCTTACTAGCATTTGAATAATATCTAAACTTGGCAGTCTAGCATTTAAGCCTTTCCACCAGCAATGTCAATGAAACAAGATAGGGGAACTCAATTTGAAAAAAAAATTAATGAGTGTTTTCACTTATGAAACAGCTGGTTTACTGCCAAACACTGAATTATGTACAATACCAATCTCTTAACTTCAGTTCATTAAATAGAGTCTTACTTATAAATTCCGTACCTGAAAGACATACATAATTTTCTTATAATTGGTCATTTCTACAGAGACTGGTGAATAAATAAAAAATCTTCCTTTATTATATTTTATGGTATTCATACAGGCTTCTCAGTCCAAGCTTAGAACAGAATCTTTTGATGGTATGTGGTAACACGGAAAGCCAACTGTACAGGCAGGTACTTTTACCTACTTGACGGATTCTGGCCACACTCAAGCATCTGCCTCTCTACAACTTACTTGACAACCTGGTCTAGAACTGGGGACTTAACAGGCCTTCGGGGGGATTCTGGTCTGTCTGTCCTGCCTGCTCAGGGGCCATATCTTATTCATACTGTATTTCCCATCATTTGCCAGGACAGTCTTCTGCTCCAAGCCTGTGAGTGCTCAGAAAGTGGCCACTGCTCAGCTTCTCTGCCTGTCCTGACAGCAAAGGATGGGGAGGCATGAAGGGCAGCATTTATGGGCACAAGCTCTTGAAGGTGGGCAGACCCAAAATCCTAGCTCAGCTCCTTATGGCTGAGAGGATGTGGGCAAAGTGATGAACTGCTTTGAGCCTTAGTTTCCTCATCTGTAAAACTGGGTTAGAATTCCGACCTCAAAGAGAAGTAAGAATTAAACAACATAATATATAGTGAGGGCTGTCTCATATATACTATGTAGCCATTAACAAATAATAATTATAAATATGTAGTTTTGAAATAGGAAGTCTATCAACTAACTGATGAACACATCACTATAAGCAAAAGCAAAACATATTTTTGGAAACATATTGAGATATCTTTTAACATGATCATTTTTAATGTATTATAGAAAGCTATAATGGATTCATTTCTTTAAACAGCTCCATATATCAATCCTTGAAAATCCCATTTTCACATCTTAACAAAAAGTTTCAGTGTGATAACTATTCAATGACCAATGCTCATTTTATTTTTGCTGTGCTTTCTCATAATACAAACTCTCAGAGCGAAGAAACTACGCCACTTCCGAAGTCAGTTTCATAAATAATGAATGTCAAATAGAGCTATAAACTGTCAAGCCACTTCTGAATTCAGGTTTCTAAATTAACAAATGACTAAACATTTTGTGCTTGAAATGTTTTCCTTAAAAAGTTCGGATAAAGTATAGCATGCTGTTTTGTAATCAAGGTTTTCTCACCTCTTCTCCACTGTACTGCTTTAAACAGTGCAAAAATCGGCATGTGTTAGAAAGCCAAAAGGAGACGGTTTCAAAATCATCACCTCTTTTCTAAAAGAGAGAATAAGCCTAAATTAGTTTTTTCCTTATGGAAATAAAAGCCTGAAAAAACTGAAGAGATACCAGAAGGCCCGTTTCCTTCACTTACCATTAACAACAATTAAAAAATCAATCACTTTACAGTTGTAAAGCCTCATGTTGCAGCTGCTATAGAATTCAACCACTGAATTCATTAGCTGTTACCTTGCTTGGATCTGTTTTCTTGCCATTAGAAAGGGATGCCCATTCATTACATTGATATTAGCTTAGTAGTCCCTTTAGGTAGAAAACAATTCACCAAGTCTAGCTTACCCAAACTTACTTCCCTGGGGGTTACTGAAGGGAATAAGAAAGGACTAAAGGTACAAAAGAGAATCACAAACACTGTGAAGCACTAAAACCCAGATTAGGTTAAAAATCTTGTCAGTGAATAAGATACAATTTCTGAGGAGCAAATCAGACATGGGATGGAGGGAGTCCTGTGCAGAGCACTGGACAGACTGGCTTTTCATCAGTACTGGGCCACATGCCAGACAACATCTCTAAATCAAAACAGGACACGAGACAAATGCACTTCAATTTAAAAAAAAGGATGTTCCAAGAGTGCTATGTTCAAGAAGCAACGCTTTTTACAGTTTTTAAATTATTTTACTTTTTTCTGAAGTCTTTATTGAATTCATTACAATATTGTTTCTATTTTATGTTTTGGTTTTTCTACTACAAGGCATGTGGGATCTTTGGTCCCTGACCAGGGATCAACCCACACCCTCTGCATTGGAAGGCGAACTCTTAACCACTGGAAAGTGGAAGTCTTAACCACCAGGGAAGTCCCAAGTAGCTACTCATTTTATATCTTTAAACAATCTGGTACAATAATTAGTCAAATTAGATAAATTTCTTCTTGTAATTAAGATGAGAGGGAGAAAACTTCATGATTTGGTTTTGCTGTCTTCATAGGCATTAACTTCAGAAGTAGTAAAATTCATAGTTTAATAAATGTAATATACCATCAATATACCAAAAATTACATGAGCTCCATTCAGAAGACATTCATCAATTTTTGAATGTTAAAATATTTAGAAACTCCACACTTTAGTAAGCACTGCAGAATGTAACCGCATAGAGTATCTGTGCAGTGGGGACTGAGAACTGGCATCAAAAGTTATGACCAGGGGCTGGGGAGAGTGTTTAATGGGTGCAGAGTTTCAGTTGAGGAAGATGAAAAAGTTCTGGAGATGATGATGGTGACGGTTATACAACAATATGAATGCACTTAATGCCACAGAACCGTGCACTGAAAAATGGTTAAAACTAAGAATAACGTTCACTGTTTTTCTAGGTTGTCAAAAGGATGATTATGCAACGTGACTCAGTGACTACTGAGTTATGTAGGGCTTTCTGTTCTATTATGTAACTTCGCTGCCTTTTCCAAGTGTTTCCTCTCTGATTAGTATCTATGTGTTGCTGCTCACATGAAACCAGGCATTTCAGGTAACAAGGAAAATTATGGGGTGAGCTGGAGAATAATGGGAAGAAAAGTCAGAAGAGAATTTTAAATATTTTATCAGACAGCTTTTTATATGAATGGGCTAGGTATTACTAAATATTTTTAACACCTATTTTAACTATAGCATCATATTCCCTGTATATATGAACTTCACTAAGTATTTTTAATTTAGTTCTAAGACAGACCTTAAAGCAGACTATTTCTATGAAGAAACTTCGTTTACTTCACAACTAAATGTAAGTATATTGAGTTAATTTTGATTATTGTTCAATCTGAGCCCTGTTTTCAAAGAAAGCACACAGACACATTACATAATGAGTATTTCCTATAATGGAAGGTATCAGTTAAGACTAAAATGTGGCCATAACTGGCAACTTAGATCATGTCTAATCCTTTGACTGTGTGGATCACAATAAACTGTGGAAAATTCTTCAAGAGATGGGAATACCAGACCACCCGACCTGCCTCTTGAGAAACCTCTATGCAGGTCAGGAAGCAACAGTTAGAACTGGACATGGAACAACAGACTGGTTCCAAACAGGAAAAGGAGTATGTCAAGGCTGTATATTGTCACCCTGCTTATTTAACTTATATGCAGAATACATCATGAGAAATGCTGGGCTGGAAGAAGCACAAGCTGGAATCAAGATTGCTGGGAGAAATATCAATAACCTCTGATATGCAGATGACACCACCCTTATGGCAGAAAGTGAAGAGGAACTAAAAAGCCTCTTGATGAAAGTGAAAGAGGAGAGTGAAAAAGTTGGCTTAAAGCTCAACATTCAGAAAACTAAGATCATGGCATCCGGTCCCATCACTTCATGGCAAACAGATGGGGAAACAGTGGAAACAGTGTCAGACTTTATTTTTTTGGGCTCCAAAATCACTGCACATGGTGATTGCAGCCATGAAATTAAAAGACGCTTATTCCTTGGAAGGAAAGTTATGACCAATCTGGATAGCATATTCAAAAGCAGAGACATTACTTTGCCAACAAAGGTCTGTCTAGTCAAGGCTATGGTTTTTCCTGTGGTCATGTATGGATATGAGAGTTGGACTGTGAAGAAAGCTGAGCGCCGAAGAATTGATGCTTTTGAACTGTGGTGTTGGAGAAGACTCTTGAGAGTCCCTTGGACTGCAAGAAGATCCAACCAGTCCATCCTAAAGGAGATCAGTCCTGGGATTTCTTTGGAAGGAATGATGCTAAAGCTGAAACTCCAGTACTTTGGCCACCTCATGTGAAGAGTTGACTCATTGGAAAAGACTCTGATGCTGGGAGGGATTGGGGGCAAGAGGAGAAGGGGACGACAGAGGATGAAATGGCTGGATGGCATCACCGACTCGATGGACTTGAGTTTGAGTGAACTCCGGGAGTTGGTGATGGACAGGGAGGCCTGGCGTGCTGCAATGCATGGGGTCGCAAAGATTCGGACACAACTGAGCGACTGAACTGAACTGAAGGATGGAAAAATACCTCTGTATTATACCTCTGTATAATAATATTCATTATGAGAAATTTGTTGAACATGAACTAACCTTTAATACTTTTTTGATGCTATTAATTGTTGATGTTAGCAACGACCTTACTTTCTGATCATCATTCAGGTAGTCAGCGTGTCGAACACACATAAACAGGATATACGCTGGTAACCCTGGAATCAAATTGACTGCTACACCACGTGGCTTCAGTTCTAAAAAAAAAAGAGGAAAAACAGTCTTACATAACTTTGAAAGTCTTCATAAGGAATGCTTTTTGACATATAAAAGCACAGTTCTCATGTAACAGTTCAATCATTCAGGGTAAATAGGTCATGTTTTTAAAAAAGCATATTTTAGAGTAGATGATTTCTTGACTGTAGGGACATGAGAATCTTAGTTGCTTACACAATGACAACTCTCAAATGTCTATCTTCTGCTCCGACTTTTCCTTTGAATCTAGGCTCATGTAACAAGTGGCTTTTGACATCTCTGCTCAGGCCTGTCCCCCAGAGCCCATCTCCCATGGAACCTGCTCTTCCAGGAGTTGTCCCATCTCAGTAAGTGGCAGTCTCTGCCTTCTAGTTTCTCAGGATATAAACCTTGTCATCATCTTTGTCTTCTTTCCTTTTCTCACATCACACATCTAATCCATCAACAAATCCTGTTGGCTCTACACATAAGACATGTCCAGAATAACCCTGCTACTTCTCTACCAGCTCCCCTAGTCTAGGCTGCCACCATCTTCTCCTGGAACCCAGTGAGAGCTTCCCAACTGGTCTCCCTGATTCACGCCTCGCTCCTCAGTAGTACACTTTCCACTTAACAACCAGAGTAATTCTATAAGAAAATGTAGTCAGATCATGTCACTCTTGTTCTGAAAATCTTCCAAGTAGCTTCTCATCTCACTCATTTGTAAAACCCGAAATCCTCACCATGGCTGTGTGATCTGGCCTGCTCCTGTTTCCAGCTCACTATGCTCCCCCATTAAATGGGTCTTCTTGTTGCTGGGTGACGACGCCAGGCATATGCCCACCCTAAGGCTTTCTGTCTGGAATGTTCTTTTCTCAGCTATCAGCAGGACTCGCTTCCTTACTTCCTTTGGTCTCTATCCAAAGGAGATCACCTTGTCAAAGAGGCCCTTCCTAACAACTTTATATAAATTCGTACACCTGCCTTCACTGTTTATCTTTCTCACCCCCTTATTTGTTTTTATCTACCTCCCCCCACCCCATGGAATATAAACTCTTTGAGAATAGACTTTGTTCATTACCCAATACCTAGAAAATGCTTAGCACACAGTAGGAATGCCCCAAACGTTTATTGAATTGATGAATCTTTTTTAATTCTATGCTTAAAAACCAGTGGCTTCTTACCATTTTTTCAAAATGAAGATCACACTGAAACCTAAGTGCCTCTGCATCTATATATAGTTCCAAGTTTAACACCGTGAACTCTAGGAACATTAAACCACTGCCGATCACACTGCTGCCACCCTGGCACCTGGGGGGAGGAATGCTCTGCAAAGGCTGAAAGGAGAGGCTTGTAAGTGTTTTGATCTCACAACTTATGGGCTGCATACACTCCTGAACTATTTCCCATGCTCCCCTAAAAAGTCTTCTTGCAGAGCCAGTGGGCTCATGCTGCTGCTGCTAAGTTGCTTCAGTCGTGTCCGACTCTGTGCGACCCCATAGACAGCAGCCCACCAGGCTCCCCCGTCCCTGGGATTCTCCAGGCAAGAACACTGGAGTGGGTTGCCATTTCCTTCTCCAGTGCATGAAAGTGAAAAGTGAAAGTGAAGTCGCTCAGTCGTGTCTGACTCTAGCGACCCCATGGACTGCAGCCTACCAGGCTCCTCCGTCCATGGGATTTTCCAGGCAAGAGTACTGGAGTGGGGTGCCATCACCTTCTCCAAGTGGGCTCATACCCAGACTCAAAGGCCTTCTGCTGCTCTGAAGGGCTTCTTCTATTCCCATCTCCATTGTCCAGTCAGTCCTCCCTTTCCACTGCTGGAATCTTTTCCTTAATTCTGTTCCTTCCTACTATTAAACTGTTTTTCCTGACATATTTAGTCATATACCTTCCTAGGGAAATAAGGAACAAGAAAAATTCAGGGACTTAAATGGCCTAAGGCAGTGGTGTTCAACTGCAGCTAGCTACACGTCAGAATCCCTTCCTTGAGAGATAAAAAAAAAGAACTAGGGACATGGCCAGGTTCTTTCCTCTAGACATTCTGATGTAATTAGTCTGCAGTGGGGAACATATATCAACACTTTTCAAAAGCTTCCTGGGTTATTATAATGGGCAACAGGAGCTGAGAAGACCTCACGTGACCCTAACAGGCAGTCCTTGCTGGTGTCCTTGTAGGGTGACTGACAGCCATGATGGGCTCAGAATGCTGTGGCAGTGTTGCACACAGCACGCAAGGCTGACTAAAGAAACCAGCGTGAATATTTAATAAATGAGTGACTAATCTCTCCCACCACTGACGCGCACCAGAAAGACCTTTCAAAATACTTGCCCAGAATCAGGTTCTTCACAAGTTTTTGCTCATCCTCCTTCTTGTATTCCAGCATTCCTTGGAAATCCTTTTCCTTCCTGGGAATGTTGACTGGACGAATGGGTTCATCAATGATTTGTCCCGGCGATATGTTCTCCATCTGGCCCACTTCATTAGAAACAAAAAGAAGAAAAATGTTTTCCAGGTAGAAAAGATGAGTGGTTTCATGTTCCTATTAATTTTAAGTGAATTCTGTAACAATAGAAACGTGCCATATTTGCCACTTAATTGCCCCTTCTTCTTTATTATTATTATTTTTTTTAGTTCTACCAGTTTATTGCTACCAACCCATCACCCTCCACCCTCATGCACACATGCTCAGTCATGTAACCCCATGGACTGCAGCCCGCCAGGCTCCTCTGTCCATGGACTTTTCCAGGCAAGAATACTGGAGTGGGTTGCCATTTCCTTCTCCAATTTGCCCCTTCTTTAAATAATTTTTTTTTTTTGGTAAAACTGGACGGACAGATGGTAAAATTATATGTTAATGTCACTCTGACAACAACTAGTACTAATATCAACATCAAGAATCTTACTTGATTCAAAAGCATCTTTTTGTAATACATTTTATTTTGTAATAAGATTAAATGTCCCCAAAGTAAGTGGCTTAACTTCTTAGTTAACTAATCAGTATCAATCATAAATGTCTAAATATATTCAGACTTTTAATTCATAGAAGGAAATTCAATATTCTATAGAGGCACCCCTCATTCCTGAAGAAACCATGAGCAGATAATACAACCTGTATTTAATATGTGTGTGTGTGTGTGTGTGCGCACGCACGCTCAGTTGTGTTTGACTCTTTGTGACCCCATGGACTATAGTCTGCCGGGCTCCTCTGCTCAAGGGATTTTCCAAGCAAGAATACTGGAGTGGGTTGCCATTTCCTTTTCCAAGGGATCTTCCAGACCCAGGGATTGAACCCATATCTCCCGCACTACCAGGAGGATTCTTAACCACTGAGCCACCTGGGGAAGCCTCTGTATTTAATATTAAAATAATTGCCTAAATTTATTCATTTTTTTGTTTGTTTGTTTTTAGTAAAGTGTTAAAAATCATACCACAGAATTGCAACCAAAAAAGTACAACCACTGGTGAACAACCCTTTCAGATGTTAAAAGTAATCACCATTGTTGATGGCAGCTGTGAGAAAAGAACTCGGGGTTAAAAGAAAAGTCTCCAATTTCATCTCATCTGGGAAATGCAAGGGAACACGAGTTACAACAGTGTTTGTGGAGCTAAATGCTAGCAAGCATATTTTTAATTCTCTTATCTATAGGAAGAGGAGCAGTTAAGACATCTATTTAAGTGCAGATTAAGTTTGAGTTCAGAGACTGTTGGCAAACAAAATGCAGATCAGATGCATTAGAAAGTTCTATCTTGCTCAGTCCTCAAGGTATCAGTAGTGCTTCTCCTGTCACTCTGGGCAATTTCCTGTGTTAGTTCTGGGAAGCCAGTTCAACAGCACAAGGTTATCACAGAGAACACCAGTACCTGCCAGTGCTCTTGCTCGTGTGGCAGAGAGCCTGGTGACACCTCGTCCACCTCATGCTGCAGCATCACACATCGGGGCTATCAGCGCTGAAAATCACCACTGTCTATCAACATTATGATATTTAAAGAGCCATCATACTGTAATTGGACAAATCAGGGCTGTGGCCACTTTCCATAACCTAGTGTTTCAGACGTATGATACAGTCTGGAACCACAGGACTAATGGAAAAATGCATGCATCTTCACAAGAGATATGAGATTCAAGCTATTTAATTTTACATAAATTATTTCTGGAGACAGTTTAAACACAACACCAGGGGGATCTCAGAATCAGCATACAATGGCCCTCACAGCTCCTGTATATGTTCTGTATGTAAAACAAAATAATAGAATCCCTGCCATCTATGAACTAGTTGCTTTGAGCCACAGGAACAATTCTATGAGGGGAAACTGGAGGGAAACACATTCAACGTATTGATATTAAGTTTATCAACACATGCACATATGTGGACTCTGAATAACTCAATACATTTTAAACCTATCAATTTTTATCATATTTGATTACAACGTATAGTATTATTTTATATAACACCAAGGAAGGAAAAATACTGCCAATTAAACTACAACCTAACAACTGCTATAAGATACATCATAATTTCAGAGATGTTAAAATGTGAAAAATTGTGTGCCTCAGAATTTATGAAATATAGTGAATATTTTAACTAAGAGATTACATGTTTTAAAAGAAATCTTCACTTTCCTTTCATATATCTCTAAAGAAGATATTTTTGGTTCTGTACAAAAATGCCAGAGATAAAATTTGCCATATTTTCATTAAAATTTTCTATGTCTTTGAATTCTTGTCAGAGATTAGAGTCTTTACAAAAACCCAGAGATAAAATATAGGCATCAGCTCAACATAACCTTGATTTATTTAACAAATCATATATTAATTAAAATGTCAACCCTTATGTAGTATCAGGAAAATATAAAGTCTGAAAGAGAGAAGCCAGAATACCACACAGTTTTTAAAGACTCAAGGGATGCTGGGGGTCATTTAGCCCAATGCTCCATCTAATACAGACATCTTTATAGAAAGATCTGAAGCAATACCTATTTTTATCATCTAGATTATTTATACTTGAGAGAAAAACATTCCTGAACCTTTTTATCCTAGAAAAAGAAAGGAAATTGGAAGATTTTTTTCCCCCTCACTTTTGGTACAGGGAAGACCTTGATCTCAGGTTTAACTGAGACAGTCAAATGAATTACTATAAGAAGAAAGAATCTGTTGAGAAATACAACACAAAGGAGAGAAGTCAGTGGTCTTCAGAAGGCATGGATTCTAGTTCCACTTTGGCCACTAAGTGGCTGAGACTTTGGAAGTCATGGTTTCTGGGTCTCAGCTCTGTTCTCCTATGAAGTAATTAACTGATTTCTAGAATTCTTTTAGGTCTAAATTCATTGACTTTATGAAAATTGAGATGGAACACCCACTCCTGCATTAAAATATAGCACAAAGCACATCAAACTTTGAAACACTCTTGATTTAGATATATAATTTCTGCTAAAATTAGGTATGTTGGCCTTAAAAAAAGTCTTAGATGGTGTCTTAAAATGTCTCTTTAATTAAGTGTAGCCCATAGGAGGAGGTAAGTCTTGCTATTTTCAACGAGAAGAATTTAAGTACATTATTATATATTTAGAAAAAAATAAGAAAACTTTTAGCTATTAGAAGGTGCTTTGCTATACAAAGTTATCAGTGTTTTCTACACACTGTGGGGATGAGACAACAGGAGACAAATGTGTGGGAAGAGCTTGTAGCCTTTATGCTCTGCCTTGGGGAAGGGAAGGACACTGCCCTCAGTAAGTGCTCAAGACACATAAGCCAATTTCATCTTATTCTGTAGACATGTATCATTTAACTCAGTTTTTAAGACTATCATGTCTTTTTTGTTTAATCTATGAATTGCCTTCTCAAATGTCCTTATAGATTTAAGAATACAATTGGCAGGACAGTTTAACTGATGAGGTTGAATTCTGATTGATAATGGCTTAAAATCACTAACATCATGAAATAGTCTCATGTATCCCTTTAAGTAAAAATATACATATCAAAGAAAGCTAAGTAAAAATGTAAAATAAGTGATTTTTCTATTTATCAAAAGTTACTAACATATGGTAAATGAATCATTAGGAGCTTAAAAAATAATTTTACAAGTTAATACCCTTAAAATCAGTTTCTTTAAAGCAGATACTCTGCTGTCTAATTATCATCTTATGATATAATTAATGCAGAGTTAAGTGCAGAAAGGTTTTCTGAATAAAGATTTTTTTAAAGTTCTACCAATAGACATTACAGCCCATGTATGTGATTTGGAGGTTCAAAATTTTAATTGATGAATCACATAATGCTAAAGGATTATATAATAAAATACAACTATAAAGTAATCTATCTGCTATCTAAACAAATATTTCAGTATTTGTACATGGGAGGGAATATTATCCTCTTCAAAGTAAATATCCATGTTGCTGTTCTAAATATTTCTGACACTTATGTACACATTCAACAAACATTAATGGAATGATTGTGACAGGTCAGACAATATGGTAGGTGCTGTGAAAACAAGGGGAAATAAGAGATGGTCACCATGCTCAAAAAGATCACAATCCATTGAGGAAGCCAGTTATCAGACAGAAAATTTGCTAAAAACATGACAGTGAAAACCACAAAGGTGGGAGGTGAACTGTGGTACCACAGAGGGTACAGCTGTAGGGTCTGTCTGAACGATCAGGAAAGGCTGCTCTTGAGCATGTGACATATAACTCTGGTCTCAAAGGATAAGCAGGCCTTGACTGAGAGAAGTGGGAAGATCAAACAGGTGGAAGAGTTATGGCAGGCCTGGCATGTTGGAGGAATGAAAGCCAGACAGTCAATCCTGGCAGATTCTTTTGAACATTCCCAGTGATGGGGAATGTTCACCCTTTGAGCAGAGCAAAAATCATTCAGTGACAATGACAGAATAGATGGGCAGTCAGACTGCACAGCATCATTTCTGGTCAAAATGGTAATAGCTTGCATAGGTCTGAAGGCAATTCCAAAGAGGGGCTCAAAATCTCTAGAACAATGAGATCGTTGCTGGAATAAGCTTACAATGTGGCTTTAGCCCTGTTCACTGCTACATCCCTGGCACCTACTTACTGAAGGAACAAACACTCACCCACAAGAATCGTTTGTATATAATAAAAACTGATATCTGATTCTTTCTCAAGGTGTTTTCCCATTATCATCATATATAAATCTTGTTTTATAGAATCTCCTTTATAACTACAATTCATTTTTTCTTATTTACTTCTCTTTTTGTTCTCCATTTGATGGTAAGTTCTTTGAGGACAGACTCTGTCTTACTCATCTTAGTATCCCTAATACTAAGAATAACAGTAATAAAAATAAGTTGTAGATAGCATTTACTATGTGTCAGGAACCGTACTAAATTCATTCCACATATTAATTAATTTAATCATTACAACCATGTCAGGTAGATATCATTATCATTCCCATTTAACAGGTGGGAATAGTGAGGAATAGACAGGTTCAGTAACTTGCCTAATATCAGATGACTAATAGTGGAAGATCCAGTATTTAAACCCAAGAAACTTGGCTACAGAATCCACACTCTTAACTGATATGCAATATTGCCTAGCACAGTACCTAATGGCATATAGAAGACAGCCATTAGATGTTTATTTAATGAATTCTCTTTGTAAGTTAGTACTACCATGAAAAGAACATTTTTCCCCACACAGCAATGAAGATTTCTACTCCACGGAGGCCAGGTTTGCTGAAACTCATTTTTGTTATTGTTCCTAATATTCACACACAAATTAAGCCACACTCTTAAGCCACTAGGATAGTACATAAAACCAAGGTTCAGCAACTGTCATAAAAACATGTTTAAATACCTTCTAGTTCACCAATTTTTTTGGCAAATACTTTCAGTTGTTTTTTCAGTTTCCGGACAGTCTTATCTTGTTTTTCGAGTTGTTCCATCAAATCCTAAAGATCAAAATGAGAAATATAACAGAAAGATCAAAATAAACCATCTAAAATGCAGAGAAGGAAAGCAGACACAAAGTTACAGAAACAGTACTTAGTTTTACATAAAAAGTTAGTTTTACATAAAAGCTCCATAAAAGCTCATTGGTGGAGCCCCACCTGGCTAAAACTGGCAGGCAATAGGAAAGGCAGCTATAATAAAAGCAAATGTTAAAATATACAGTGCAGTAACTCCTTTACAGCGTGATGGACAGCAGGCTCACTATGGAGTGAGTAGACTCCAGTAGACTCTGTGGGGGCAAAACAATTAAATGCTCATAAAATGTACTGCTATTTCAGTAGAAAGTTTTTCATTTAAAGGGGGAATAAGCAAGGTAAATTTTGATGAATGCATACAGTTTTGTGTGAAGCTTTAAGGATGGTTGAACTTAGGGGCTTTTAACTGACATCTACGTGTGTGAAGCACTGTCTCTATGAGTTAGTTCCACCCTTTGGAGAGGCTAAAACTAGTCCTGTAACTTAAGAAAAGTTAAAAGGTTTTGGGAATTAAAAGGTAAGTTAAAAAATAACCACAGAGAACAGTACAGAGTGGTTAACAGACTAAGTGGCAGTTAGATAAAACATCCATAGAAATCTCCTGGGTAATATAATTTTGCTGATAGGGAAAAAAGGGGATAATTCCATATGATTTGTGCAAAAAAAGAAAACAAAAGCAGTACATTCATGGGCAGGGGTTGAAAAAAAAAAGGTGTGATACTTGGCTCCCTAATCAAGAATTCTTTCAAATGACAGGCAGAGACAAACAATCAATAATTAAGAAGAAAAGTGGGCAACAGCAAACCAGGAGCTTCAAGTGGAAATAAAGCAATGATTTAAGAGGTTTGTGGTTGTTATTCAGGATATGGATTTTAAAAGGCATTTATAAATACAAGGATTCATTCTTTTTCCAATTTAGACAGGGCTGATTTAGGTATTAGATCAATGATTCAAAAGGAACAGTTGCTAACATTTCAAAGTGTTCAGTTGTGCTTCTTGGATTTTTACTTTACCTTTCAAATCATATTTTGCTTCCATCACACTGTAAGCCTAGTGTTAATAACAAACCAAAGGTGACAATGGACGCAGGACACTGACAGAGGCGACATCACTGGCTAAAAGACAGCTGTGGGGAAAAACAGGTTTTGTGAAAGTTTCTGAAGAGACCTCCCAGGAAGGGCAGGCAGAGTGCTCTTCGCTTATAGAGGGCCAGAAACAGTGAGGAAGACGACAGAGAAGCACTCTTTTACATACAATCATCCGTTTGTAAAGTGAAATCCGATATGATTGATACTTCTTAGGGTCATCTGCATATAATTCCTCAAAATACTGAAAAAACAGGCACAATGGACATTTGTTTTTCTGTATCTTTGAGGGGAATGCTACCTCTCAGCAAAATCAATTTTAAAATATTTTAAAACACAGATAAGGAATCTATATATATAGACTCAAATGGCTCTGGTTTGACATCTGTCATTGCCCTCTAATTTTTCTAGTACAGATGATTCTGATTCTATATCCACAAATACATTTTCACATGCTTGGAGGAAACAGGAGATGTTAGCAGGTAAACAGAGCTGTGGTCCATATTCCCCAGACAAGGCTGTTATTTCACTCCTCAGACCTGCTCCTAGGCTGCTGCACTTTCTCTGCTGCCAGCAGCAGCAGCAAGAGTGGGGAAGGCAATTCAAACAAAAGTGAGAATACTGGCAAAGTTGGAGCTCTTGTTTGATGTTGGAAAGACTGGGCAGAAGCTGTGTGCCTTCCTTCTCTGAAGGGCAGCTTGGGGCAGCCTGTGAAGTTTGCTCACTAGAGGAGGCAGAACAGTCATCTCTGTATTTGCGTTTGTGGGGTAGGTGGGTGGGAAGGGTTTTCAGGGTAGAGTTTTGAAGAACACAAAGCCTAGGCCCACCAGTGCTTTAATATTCTGCCCAAGTGCTTCCTACAGGAATGCAAAAATAAGACACTCTAATGACAGTGAAAAATTGCATCATCCCCTGTAGGTAAGTTTGAATCCATTCTCCTGAATTAGCAATCGGTGAGGCAGGAGAAGCCTATGAACCTACAAAGAGTTTTCCTAAAATTCAAACTAGGTTTCACCAGCTTAGAATATGGAAGGGATTGATTTAGTTTTGTATCAGCTATACAAAATCGAAAAGAAAAGTAATAATGCACACAAGATTGCAAGGAAAATGCTTAACCAACTTAGCAAAACAACTCTGAGAATCTACCACCCAGAAGCATCTTTATTTCATGGTTTCACCTTGTATTTTAAGATAATGATTTAAAAGCACAGAATTTATATGCTAATCAATCATTATTATGTTATTGAGTATATTTATCAATTCTTAGGCACTGAAGCACTGTTAGTTTAAGCAACAATATACTTGTGAGTAATAAAATGACATGATTCAGATCTTCCTCCACAAATCAGTGATATTTCAGGCACTTTGGAAAGAGTCTAGACTTCAAGTCCCTCACCCATCTCTCCCATTGCCACAGTCTCACCAGCATGCTGTCCTCAGAAGGAAGGACAGACTGGGAAAAGAATACCTTTGGGTTTTGCTTCCAACTAATATAAAAGATGGTTGAACAGGTGACACTAGAAAACTACCTGTAATGCAAATAATCACTAATGGATAATTCAGGTTGTTGCATCTTCAGAGAAAATCCAAATTACTTTATTACAAGTTATTAAAATCCTGAATTAAAGAAACAATTACCATTAGCCCTAAACAGCTTTTCTCAAAACCAGTCTGACACTTCAGTATAGATTTTATATAGAAATGTGGAATTGGGAGTTCCCTGGTCAGGGAACTGAGACCCTGTAAGCCGTGTGGCAAAGCCCCACCACCACCCACCAAAAAAAAAAAAAAAAAAGGAAATAACTTTTCAATGACTTAATTTAATAAATATGTTTATCAAACCTAAGTAGAAATCTGTAATAAAAGTTATTTTGTGACTGAGAAAGAAATATTTTGGAAAATATTTTCTATAAAAGAAAGGACAGAAAGAGAAAAACAAACAAACAAACTTGGACTTTGTGCCATCACTCAGAATCTATCTGGCAAGGGAAAAAAAAAAATCTCTCCATTCACTGTCTGAATTCTATTAAAAAGAATCAAGAATGTAGAAACTTGAATCCTGATGTTTCTCCTTGACCCTGGAGTCCCAACCAAGGTCAACCTACAGCCCTCTTTGGTTCTGCCATCTGCTCCCTGACTAATTCTAATCCTGCTCTCTGCCTGAGAAGGGGCTGGGAGGGCCTCTGTGGTGCCTGGGGACCAAAGGTTGTGACAACCACACAACCTCCTGGATGGCACAGACTGTGCAGCTGCAGCAGAGGAAGCTGAGCTCTCAAGCTATCAAGACCCCAGCACACAGCCGGCCAGCATCTTCCACACCCTCCAAGCGAGGGCTGAGGTGCTGAGAGGCGTCTGAGCCTTCTGTGACAAACCACTGGAGTACACGCCTTTTTCACTTCTACCAACATAGTTGTATTTTCCTTACTGTGTCTGGGCTAGAGAAAGAGGGTCACAAGTGTGGGGCAGTGAACGGCATCTTTCCCAGCCAGGAAGGAGGTTTTGCTCCAAAAGCATGGAGGGCTGCTCTGCTGTCCTTACCAGGTTCTCATTGGTGAGCCGAGTGATCTCATGCTGCAGGCTGGCCTCAATGCGGGCCTCCGGGGGCAGCTGTAGGTTCTGGGCCAGCAGCTGCTGCTGCCGGTTGTTCTCCTCCTTCAGGCTCTGGATTTCCCCGCGGAGAGCTTCAGCCTCATTCTCATGGCTCCTCTTCTGAGACTGCAGCTGGGACTCCAGGAGCCTGCGGAGAAGCCACACAGGGAGGAAAGGGAGGTGACATCTGAGTCCCTACCTGGTGGGTGTGAGGCTTTGTGCTCACTTGCAAGGGCAGAAAAATGGGGACTCTGTAGTGTCTGTGTAGCTTCTGACTTGATTAGAGTCTAGAAACTCAAATGGAGCCAGAAACAAAATGAATGCACTCACATATGTGTCTTTCTGAATTGAGGATCCTGCTACAAATACTAAGTTCTCAGAGGCCCTGAAAAACAGGAGAATTTTACTCCTTTGAAAGCTTCATAGGAAATGATGACTAAAACAATTAAAAGACATAACTTTAACCTGGCTTACTACATTTGCAGTAGCATTTAAGTTGGCAAAATTAGTATTACTATAATGCCTTTGCCACAAAACAATCACTATGGAGGGCAAGATTACAAATGCCCACTTTAAGTCTGCCTTGAAGATCTTCAGCATTCCAGGCGGGGGGTTGTGACCAGGGTCCCACTTTTATCTCTGAAGGGGAGAAAGGCTAGAGTGCTATTCTGAAATACATACAGATTTACTCAAATGCAGACAGAGTTCTGAAATTTTGTTTATATTTTAAATTTGTCATCTTCTTTTCCACTATAACTTCCTTATCAGTAAGAGAATCCTAACAAGATATGGTTTTGGAAGATCACTATTAGTGGGACCAACAGAGTGGTTCTTGAGCTTCTTTGAGCAAACATACAGGTCAGCTGTGCCATGGACTAGGGCACTGGCCAGAGAATACCAGAGCCAACTGGCAACCTCCCTCTACCAGGCACCCCCGCTCTACATTCACTCCCTTTCCCAAAGACAAGACAAAGTTATAGATAGGAATTAACTAACAGGAAGAAAGAAAAGATGTTTTTATTCCAATCCCTTTGGTTAGCAAATGCTGGGCAAAACTTACTGATACTATTATAAGCAAAGAGTAAACAACAGACTAAAAATATTTTGGAGATTATGAAATTTCCAAAGGATCTGAACCAATAACACCACAAAGTTAATGACAACAGTATGTGATAAGAAAAAAGCAGAATAAGTAGAAATTCCTTGAACAAAACAGTCTATTAAGTAGTTTAAAAATTAAGTAGTTTAAATATTAAATATTTACAGTCTATTAAGTAGTTTAAAAATTAAGTACTTAAATATTAAGTAGTTTAAAAATACTAAAATGGTATTTTTAAGACATAAAAACAGTATTTTTAGGACCAAAAAACCCCAGTATTTTTAAGATTTTAAGACACAAGTATCACTAGAGGAGATGAGAGTCTATGTTAGAAAAGGGTTGCTGTTTCAATTTTATTTGCTTTCTCCTAAACATATTTAACATGATGAGTTTGGGTAATTATTTTGAACTATAGCTGTGCAGGAAACCCTCCTGGTTTGCTGTTTCACAAATCTGAATTTCACAATAACCACACTGAATGCCAAGTCATGTACTGTTAGGCAGCATGATGATAATATATGAGAATGTAGCTATATTGCCCAGGCACAGATGTCCTTTGAAGTGATCATGATTCCAAACAAGAAACAGCTAAGTAATATGTATTAATCTTTCCTACAGTTGTTTGGGCTCTAGTTGAGAGGTTTGGGTTTTCTTCCACTCTTAGTGAGACATTCACAAATTTTAGTGTCGGAAATTTACCCAGGAAGACAATGTATAAGAAATACAGAAGTTAAAGTCAGGAGGCCACTGTTAGTAAGAAAAACAACAAATTAATAACATTCCATTTTGAGGAGACAAGTATAACCTGTTGGCTTGTTTTAACCCTTCATAAACCAGCAACAGCTCTCCATCCTCATTCAACTCATGGCAATCCATAGCAGATGATCTTCCATGCAAAAGGAACAACAATGCAAAACACAAAGGGATACAGGATGGCAATGAGATGACGATGGTCAACAGTAGCACATGGTTTTTCAACATGTTATTAAGTCACTAGGACTGTCTTTATTAATTACAGATGACTTTAAGACATTACCACAGAAATTATTTTTTGTTAATATATTTTTTTAATGAGTAATATGTAATATCACATGTAAAGGTGGAGAATTTAAAACAAAATAATCAAGGATCCAGAGCTACTTTTCCTGCAAAATAATAAATGACTTAGGAGGTGAGAAAGACATCTGTTTTTAACATTTTGTTCAGCTAGCAGAGTGATCTTATGTCACAGATTATGTTAGAGACTAACCACAACAGTCATACACATATAGAATGGAAATTTAAGCTATTGTCTTCATGTGGCAATCTTTATAATTTACTTCAAAATGAAGTTTTAAGTCTTCTGGGTAGGAATTTTTTTTAGCTTGATTAAAATCTAGTTTTGTATTTTTTAAATTGCTTTTAAAAGTTCTTATAGGAGTAACTGATAAATATGTCCAAAGTTCCCAGCTTTTATGATGCAACTTAAAAATTTTTTTTTGCGTCAAAAATTAATTTTAAGACCTGGGGAAATTGCTTTTTTATTAGAAAAGTCACACATTTTATTAAAAGTATGTATAATTAACAAGTAAAACTGATGAAACTGATTAGAGGTTTTTTTCTACTGAGTATATAAAAATAATATTTTGAGTGTTTGCCAAGTATCAGACACTGTTTTACATCCTTCCACAGGCATTATTCCATTTAGTTCTCCTGGTAACAATATGTATCATTTGCCATATTGCAGAAGACGACACCAAAGTTTAGAAGTTAGATACCTGGCAGGTGCTATCTGACTACAGAGCCTAGGATCTTACTCCTCTTACTAGACTTTTGTTGTTGATACCATGTTTACATAAAACGAATTTCATAGATTGCTCTTTTACTTTCCATTTACCATCTTTCCCTGGATAGTTGGTCTATTTACAAGGTCTCGATTGTATTATTACATACCGATGACTTCAATATTTACATCTCAGCCCACACATCTCTCCTGTTCCAGATCTATATTTTCAATCTCCGAATGAAGTTCTCTTCTTGGATGTCTTCCTACTTCCTTAAATATTTGTAAATCTACTGATAACTTCCTGTACTTCCCCACACCCCAGACCCAGCGTCGTGAAGTGGCATCTCTATATAACCAAGTATCCACCACAGATGCTGCGGAATTGCTCTTCATGATCCCCCTCCCCTGATCACACATCCAGTAAACTGCAAGGCTGCTCACCTCATCTTCTTAAGTATCTTTCTAAGTGTGTCCCACTTCTTTCAATCCCAATGGCTACCAAC
Source organism: Bubalus bubalis (assembly GCF_019923935.1). NCBI lineage: Eukaryota > Metazoa > Chordata > Mammalia > Artiodactyla > Bovidae > Bubalus > Bubalus bubalis. The sequence continues at coordinate 45,313,555 of NC_059167.1, forward strand.
TAAGTCAAAGTCACTATAACCAGTCATTCAATTATGGGAATAACCTCTTAACTGGTCTTTATGGTTTTAATCTTGTTCCATTACAGTCTATGCTCTAACATAAAAGCCAAGGCTAGCTTTCCAATCTCATCATACCATTCTCCTACTAAAAATCTTTCAACAGCTTCCACTGTCATTGGAGGGAAGTCCAAGTTCTCTTGGCTATCTCCCCAACGCTCTACAAACTCTGCGAAGGGAAGGACTGCATTTACCTTGCTTAATGCTCTATTGCCAGTATTTGCTGCATGGTCTGGGATGAAACAGGTATACAATATATATCTGGTGACTGAATAGCTTAGCGGATGGATGAACAATTTAATATAGCTCTTTTTACACTAACACATTCTCAGCTATAAGGTATGCTTACAACTTACATTCATAAATTAAAATTTAAGTTTAACCAAATACTTTTTTTTTTTTACCAAATACTTTTATAAGCATTATCTACTCTTGTCCATAAAAGAAGGTAGTAAATACCTTATATCTTGCATGGCAGTATTCTTTAGTCTGTGAAGTATTTCTGCATACCAATTCTGATATTATGCATCAGGAGATCTAGATGTACACTGATAATCTCTGTTATCATCACTGGCCAAGTTCTTTTAAGTATGTAGTCCTTTAAGTTCAGAGTTTAATAGCATGAAGGTTCTTTGGGAAGCAGGAGTGGCAGAAAGGCCAAGGAATTTCAGAAATGAGCAGTGATAATCTTAGCTACAGGGAAAGCTTTGGGGAAAGTTCAGTCATTTAGTGACTGTGCAAATCTGCACTCTCAGCCCACCCAAGACTCTTAAGACTGAGCTAAGTGCCGTTAGGATTTTCTCAGAACACCTTAGGAAACGTGACAAAAACTTGGTCTCAAATATCAAGGTCCCATCGTGGGAAGTCATGGTACCCTTCGAGAATTATATGGCCAACACGGATGTGATTCAGCTATTTCATCACTTCTCTTTACATTAAATTTCAATTACTGAAAGCTGCAGCTGCCCCTACAAACCTTCACAAATAACCATCCTGAATAACAAATGGAAGTGACAAATGGAAGATAGTCCAAGCTACAGAGTAAGCAGATGATTTTCTTTCTCAAGGCTAAGGCCCTAAAAACACAGAAATATACTCCCCGATGTAAAGAACATTTTCCTTTCAATTTCTTATCAGTAATGCTACCGTCTTAAAATGAGATTTTAACTGGGAATATATTGGAAACTTTGGATCCCTTCTGAAGGTCAGCTGATGTCTAACAAAACAATGCATAAACATTTGTACTCACTGTACAAGAGGCTGGCTTGAAGACTAAAGATCAACAGGATTAAACCAAAATGAATAAAGAAAGATCAACTTACCTGTTGGTTTCTTTCAAACCAATATATGCTTGTGCTATTTCGCCTTTATCTTTCATTTTTTGTACATCTTCTAAAAGTATTGTGGAATCTGTCATTGTGTTCTAAAGGGGAAAAGACATTTCCACATTAAGTGTTAACTCAAAAGCTTTGGACTACATTTAACATTTTTTTTCCTAACAGAATAGAGGGTTTATGTGTTCCACAACACACCTGCCCCACCAGAGCATCTACGCTAGCCCCAGGGTGACTACAGAGAGTGGGGCACAGGCAGTTAACAGAACGAGGCACCTCCGTCCCTCTCTTGAGAATCCCTAACACTCTACTACAAAGATGATGTGATTCCAGAGAAAACAAAACCATTGATGGGCCATATGTGTTTTATGCTGTGCAAAATACATAGATAAATATCAGTGTTCTTGCCTGGTTACTATTCTAATGCTGTATATACACTTTTAAATATATTTATTTCTATCTATCTATCCATCCATCTATCCATCCAGTATATATAGCTTTAAAACAATAACCAGGCATTGTTTTTGTTATTAAAACAATAAGAAGAACACCAAGAAAGTATTCAATGGAATGTACAAAGTTGTTCTTTCTTTTACTTCTGGACTGATTATAACAAAACAAATGCCCTAAGAAATATGAAAAGTTTGACACAAAACTCATTTTTCCATTAAAAACTCAGTACAAAAAAATTGGTGTTTATATGTTTCAGCAAAACTAAAGTTTTCTCTCACATCTTTAGATATATATAAATGGGAAGGATATAGCTCCTTGGAAGTATCTACCATCTGCTGTTATTCAATGTTTTTTACTCTGTTACGGTATAGGAAGAGTATATAAGCTTTTGAAATAAACATCTGGCAGGTCAGAATAACTAATGATTTTGTATAGAAAGGACTTTTCTGCTAACATGTTTACTTCCTTTTTTTTTTTTTTCTTTTTTGGTCTAATCTGTTTGACAACCAATATAATTTCAAAATTTTGCTTCTACTCCAGCCGCTCTCTATCTCTCCTAAACCAGGGCAAGAATAGACAATAAGAACAACTGTTCTAATAGTCTCTAAAGCATAACACCCTTTAGAATCCATGGGCCCACTCTATTTGTCTAAATACTATATGCCTAATCCTTTAGTCAATGTTTGCTCTAAACCCAGGTCTCACACTAAAGTGGAGATAATAGAATACACTTCAAATATTGTGATCTTAGAGACCAAGATAACTTTAATGCCAACAAGAGGCCCATAAATACTTGCTTTTGAATTCCAGTATTTATTTAAAAAAAAATCGTACTTATATGCTAATGCTGTCCTTTTGTGAGTTTACAAATTCATACTTAAAATATGATAAAAGCTATAAAGAATTTATATTCTACTGAATTTTAAAAATCTTTCACATAAACACTACATATAGCATTTAAAAAGTATTTTAGCTATGTTTTATAAATATTTTACTATACATTTGATAGAAAATTTCTTTTTTTCTTTTTTATGAAGGCATAAAATCTTTCTGTTCTTAAAAAGCCATACTCAGATTTTTTTTTTATTTGGCTGTGCTGCATGGCTTGTGGGATCTTAGTTGCCCAACCATGGACTGAACCCGTGCCCCCTGTAGTGGAAGCACAGAGTCCTAACCACTAGACTGTCAGGGAATTCCCCACACTCAGAATTTTAGTTTTAAGTAATAACTTAAAGAACCAGTTTCTATATTAAATAATGCTACATGTATTCTCTGACATCTGAGAACCTATATGATGTGGTTTTGAACTTGTAGTAAATTAGGTAAGTTGATCTAGTGAGCCAGTCTAAAGGAAAGATGGTATAAAGTAGCCAGTCCTTCCCTCCTCTGGTCTATCTTAGCTAAGAAACAGGTAAGTATGGGATCAGACTCAGACTACCAGCGCTAGGACGTTCCTTACTCACTGCTCAAAGAGTTTCTGCCAAGTCAGGAACCAGAAATTCTGAAAGGGCTGCGCCATGTAGGAAAATCCCACCCTTCCCAAGAAGGGGATGCTCAGCTCCTCAGCCTCCTCCTCACCCTTGGCTAACAAACCCACAGCTGGTAGAAGTGAGAGCTTGTGCTTCTGAGTTAAGGGCTTTCCTCCCTGCTTGTGGGGGCCCACCATTACCACCACTGAGGGTCACAGAGCTGACTATGAGTTCAAAAATCATGGAGGCCTCTCTGTGATCCAGACAGGAACCTATGACATCCATAATTTTACCACTGACTTCTCAAATAGGAAGAGGTCAAACAGGAAATTAATTTGTAAATACCAAAGTAGATTTGGTGGCCAGAAAGGATCAACTGTGTATATTGGGGGATACTTACAAACTAAAATCTAGGATTAAATAGAAGTATTTGCTAAACAATTAAAAAATTAGAATTACCTTGTCATCCTGAAAAATCACAAGTCAGCAAGCACGAAAAACAAATGGAAAAAACAACAAACTCTTAGTTCCATAAATAAATTCCATCAATGAGTCCCCATCAAAACATAAAAAAGCTAACTGTGAAAACAACCATGACTGGTTTCTCCTAAAACTAACTCTGTATGTAAATTAGTATCCATGGAACTGGCATGTGGTGGACATTAACACATATTTATGGAATGGCAACTCTTAATTCTCAGTTGAAATTCTTTTTTAGTTGTTTTGATTTTTCTAATTGTACAGTATTTGTGAGGATGTGCAAAAACAAGCCTCCTGCTCATGTACTGGGGTGAAATTCTTATCTTAGGTTTGTGAGAGTTTCAGTAATGCCTTGACTGGAGGTCATTCATTAGTCCAAGTAAAGCCTCCCAGAACACTTGCAGAGGTAGAGAAGGTAAACTGGAGAAGGTAAACTCTATCATCACCTGGCTCATGGGGTGTCACTGCCTGCAAAGGAGTTGTGGAATGTCTCTTGACTAGAAACGGAGTGGGACAAACAGTCCTGGGATTGAAAGGTCTCAGTCAGTGTCCTGTGCATTTCTCTTAAGAGAGAACAAGCTGATGCTACGTGTGGGCTGAGAACCTGGAGAGCAGGGACCTTGGTTAGATAGGACCAGCCCAACAGGGGCTGGAGAGAAGTCGTCACATGGAATATGTGAGGCAGGTAAGTGAGAGTGTGTGATACCACAGCTACATGCTCTTGTGAGCTGAGCTGTTTTTAGGTTCCTTGGTTCATTTTTCTTTCCATTAACTTTTACTAAAGTTTCTGGTTATTACAGAATATCAGATTGTCACAGGAAACCAGACATAGGGATCCTCATTTTGGACTCTACTCCAGCTAGCATGCAGAGGGAGGCTGGTTTATCAGAGGCTCAGTCCCCTGTGTGAGTTGTCGTTATCAAGTACGTCATGTGCCAGGTCTGGTATCTTAACCACATGCAGAACTACCATTTCTAAGAGAAGTGCTCTTGAACCTTCTAGGCATCCCATTCATTATATACTATAGCCTTCTAAAAATTGAATTATATTGAGATACAATATTATATTAATTTCATTTATGCAACAAAGTGAGTAAATATTTGTATACATTACAAAATGATCATGATCGTTAAAATGTCTAATTACCATCTGTCACCAGAGTTATTACTATACTCCCTATGCTATAAATTACATCCCTATGACTTATTTATAACGGAAGTTTGTACCTCTTAATTGCCTTCACCGATTTTACCCAACACCCTACATACCTCCTACCCTGCAATCACTAGTTTGGTCTATGAATCTGCTTCTGTTTTTAGATTTCATGTGTTAAGTGATATTGTATGGCATATACTGGTCTCTGTCTGACGTACAGTCATTTTTCACATGACATGTCATGCAGCTGGGATACCTGATTGCCTAATTCTTGGTAACACTTTGCTGCATGAACATGGGCAAGGAGGAATGCAGACCAGGTTTTATGATGATTACTTGAATTCTCTCTGGTATCAAATGACAAAAAGCCCACTTCTCACCAACACACAGCAGTGTTGGATCTGAAGTTACCTGAGGGCAGGGAAGGACTTCAAAGAACCATCTATATCTCCATCCTAGGTCCCTTCTGTGGAATCACTAAATATAGCCCCTTCCATCTGGGCCCACTCCCACATTAAACAGAATTCCTTGAGGTGAGCAGAAATCATCTCCATGTCATTTTTCTTCATTGATCTCATGTATAATCTTTACATGTGTTATCTTCCCAGTTAAACAGGCTATTTTCAACAAATAATTTAAAATTGTATTTAATGGCTTCCCACAGCAAGATAATTTATGGATTTTTGTACTTAACAGAATTGTATTTCTGATCAAAATTTACTGTGGTCAGATTACTATAAAAATATTCATTTTAAAAGCCCTTTGTTAATGAGTGAGAGGTGAAACTTTGAGAAGCAGTTGGGATTTCACTTGCTTCTTGCTCAGTCTAATTGGTGTTTGCAACAGTTTTTAAACAATGTTGAGTTTCTTTTTTTCAAACAATGATATCCTCAATTAGACTAAATACACTTAGGTTTCCTTCACATAAATTGGAGGGAAAGAACAGGAAGAGGCCAGTCCCCAACACCCACCTTCGCCACTTGCTCATGCTCACCTTGGGTTGGATGGCTTCCTTCTGGCTCACCAGCTGAGACCTCAGGATGAGGACTTCCTCCTTGCGGACATCGAGCTCCTCACTCACAGACGTCAGCTGCTCCATGAGGACACGGTAGGCTGGCGCGCCTGGGGCAGTCACCTCAGGGGCACTTTTCTCACTGAGGGCCTTTCGTAACTCATTTAGCTCATTTTTCAGTTTTTTGTTTTCTGACTCTAGTTCTTGACGCTGTAGGATGAGACAAAGAATGGTTCATCACCGTCTTCCTCAGCTTTACATAGGATTACTTACCTTTCCCCAGGAGAGCAGAAGAATTCTGCTGGAAAAGACCACCAGAGCCACCCAAGGGAATGGTTCCCTGGGAACTCAGCTCTGCAAATTCAGAAAATCAACATCAAGTGGAAATGAGAAAGGTGAATGACACTTTGGTTCATCAACCCAGGTTTCAGAATCAAATTTGTTCCAGGTCTGCCCAGGGTGTGTTCACAGGCCTGAAGAGAATGCTGAGTCCTTAGGTATGAGTTTGGGTAAGTACTAAGAAGCTCAGGTTTTCTTTATGTGTAAATACAAGTGCAAGTATAAGGGTCCAACTGTCAGGTTACTTCTAATGAATGGTTCAGATGGGTAGATCCCTGAAATGTTGAGTAGCATCCTCTTATCTCTATTGTAAAGCGGACGAGAAAAACCACTGGAATTTTAGGCTTCTAATTTCTAATTAAGAAATTATATGACATTTAAGCTAATAAAATTCTCTATAGTGTTTCAATAACAACAAACAATATATTTTTGAAACTTCTTTCCTGTGTGACAATCTTGTGAAGGTGCTGGCAGAAACCTTGAGATGTGGAAGGAGAGGATGGGCCACCTCCTCCCTCAGCCATCCAGATGGACACACACATCCTTCACCATCTCCACACTGTCACAGACCACCAGCCATCCTCATGTCACCAGTTAGCACTGCCCTTGGCACGCTTTGCTCCAACAATGGCAACAGGAACCCAGAATAGAGTTCTGATGCTAAACTCTGTTTACTGACACTAAAATACAAAGGGGATAGGATACTGGGTGGGAAATAGTGAAGCAGATAGGCATTAAAAGTACCATGCTGATTTATTTAGCATTACAATAATGAAAGCGAGACCCTTCCATACAAACATAAAACATTTTATTGTTTCTTCCAGAGAAGTAATTTTAGGTTTGTAGCACCAGATTAGACCTTTCAATATGTCATACTAAGACTATCTGAAGACCTTTTTTTTTTTCTGCTTTAAGAATTTATAACCTTTTATTTCATGGATTAGTTCATTCTTATGTGTAAATGAATGCTCCTTCCTATCCCCAGTATCCCACCAAAGTAATCAGATTCGTATTTCTGTTTCTGCAACAGAAAAAATATGAATGTCTCTACTTCAACACCTAAGCTCCGATGCCATGTTTCCCAAACTTTAACGTGTATCAGAATCACTTAGAGGGTGGAGGGCTTTAGATTTGGTGTGACGCCCACAGATTCGCTTTTTCATCAAGTTTCCAGGTGTTGTTGACGCAGATGGCCCAGGGACCACATTTCGAGAAACACTGCACTAACACTTTGGAACTTTGTGATCCGGGCTTCATTTTTAACATACTACAGAGAATGTCTCTCCTTGTCCATTTTTTTGTGAAAGGCAGGCAGAAGCAGAAGATCTGGAGATCAGATTCTTATCCCTGTTCCTTTGGCCTGCCCCATCCCACCCCATCTGATTCCTGTCTTGCATAACCCATATTATGATTTGGTTTTCTAGGCAAAGAGTATAAAAGACAAAGGAGAATAATGGAGATGACCCTTTGCTGCCACCCTTTTCTTTTTCTACAAACATAAAAATGTACTACCCTAGTAGTACTTTCACTGGGGGAGCAAAATATTTAATTTTGTTATAATTTAGAAAGGGTAAAAAAAGTCCTATGGGGTATTTAAAAAGTAAATATCGTATTTTGGGGGTGAAAATTAGTTTTCAAACAAGTTGTGATGGGAACCTAGCATGTTTCCTATTGTTTGGCAATCTGGATTCAAGATCAGACTTTACCAACTGATAGTAAATCTCTTCACTGTTCTAAGGCCTCAGTTAATTGATCTTATAAAGGAAATAAAAAATTATCTCAGAAGTGTGACAATGACTAAACAAGATAAGGTAAAGGAAAAACATTTCAAATTGTAAGGTAAATATAAGGTATTATCAGTCAAGTGTTTAGAATCACTCTTACTGTCTTCAGGGGAAGGAGTTGAGCAAGGCATTGTGGGTTTGGGCGGGTAGAGGACAGGCACTCTCCACACCACGATGTCATACAGCCTGGAGAGGAGGCACTTGTCAGGGCTCTGGACTGTGGGAAGCAGCAATCCACACAGAATAGGGGCCTCTTAATGTGCATAGATTATGTTCTAAATCACAGTATTAGGAAATAATTTATCAGGACTAGATTTGCATAATATTACTAAAAACAACAACAAAAAAAATTCATGATTGTTTAGAGAGACCTCAGGAGTTCTCAAGTATATGTAAATGTCTACTGTTAAATATTTTGTGGCTTTTCTAATTTTTAGTTTTGTTTGGTTATAATTATGAACCTTATTGCAATTTTCCAGCTATTTTAAACCATAATTTTCAAAAGCAGAAAAAAAGTTTAAAAACTGGCATAATCGGAAAACATCAAGAATAATAAATCTAAGGCTAATAAATTAATTAATAACCTAGGGAACTTTTGGAGCTGGTGGTGACTTGACAGCTGACAATCTGATAGCTCAGACTTCTAGGGGCTCAAGATTTTGATTCTGGAAAGCAAAGGAAGGAGCCAGGTGGTACACAGCCAGCTCTGAATCAAGCAATGGGACAGTTTCCCCTCTGGGCTTCATCTCTGTGTTACCCAAGATGCTCTGTATTTTAGGAACTAATGTTCCTAACCAGGGCCTTTTCCTGTGTTCGTGTGCTCTAGAACACACAGTGGCAGCTTATCTCCATCTAGTAAGACTCTGCCTTGAACCACTAAGAAGATACAGTTCTCCACCTCTATCCCCTTCCCTCCAACTGTTCTTTAAAATATGTTAGAATATGTTTCTTCTCTGTAAACAGATATCTGTCTTTCACTACAAACACATAGTTTCAGTGGGATTTGACGGTTAGAGCATGGGGTTTGGAGTCAGAGACACCAACATTCAAAGTCCGCTCCTGTCAGTTTCTAGTGGGGTTATCTTAGGAAGTTACGTATACTTCTTAGTGTTGATTTCTTCATCTATAAAATGGGAATTAAAATGCTTACTTGCAGGATTGTTGTTAAAAATTAAGGCTGATGTATAAAGTGCCTGTATTTTAAAATGATGAAGATAATGACAGCAGCCAACATATGTTGTGTCTTTACTATGTGCTCAGCACTATTCTACACAGTTTACATGAATTACTTCATATAATCCTCATGAAAGTCCTATAAGATAAATATTATCATTGTTCCCACTGTATAGATGAGAAAACTGAGGATTATTTGCATACAGCCATATAGTGGTGGATCTAGCATTTGAACCCAAGCAGTCTGACACCAGGGTCCATGTCCTTTACTACTTTATACAGCCTCCAAAGGCAGCTACTGCTTAGGCTGAAATCCAGCTTCTGTGAAAGAGAAATTTTAGAAAGGTAACAACGCAAGGCCAGAAATAATGCCTGCAAAGAGCTTAAGCTAGGGCCTCAGGTACCATTAAGGATGTTCTCTGAGAGAAAGAGGCTCTGAATGGGTTTCTTGCCAAAACAAGATATTCAAAGTCTTGACCAGACACTTCCCATTACCTTAAGTGACTCATATTCCAGTTCTGCACCTCTAATTTGTGGTCTTTCTTCTTCCTAGGGAAAAACATAAAGTTAAGAACTTTATAAATAAGTAGTTATATTTTAATTGTTAATTTTTACTCAGAATATTACCTAGCTCTGCAGAAAACAGTAAAGAGAATTTAGCCCTCACTTGAAGGAAATCCTACTTGATTCAAGTACTTCTGGCCTGAGTTCCCATTAAAGAGACCACAGAACCCAGTTTGCCATGGCCCCAGGGTGGGAGAGCTCTGCTCACCTTTGCCTTGCTGCGGAGCACCTGCTCCTCCTTGCGGTCCAGCTCATCCTGCATCACCTGCTTCTCCTGCTCCAGCTCTGTGACCCGCTTCTGGAGCTTGAGGAACAATGACATGTCCAGAGGCACCTTCTTCTCACTTGGCTCCTAAACTCCAGAAATTATAAGATGGTCAAGATGATTCATAAGATGTAAAACCTGATGAGAAAATGATGAGCAGCTCGATAGAAAAATAGTCAAACTTATAGGAGAAATATAAATGGCCAAAGAGTCTATGAATAGCACATCCAACGAGCTAATAAATGGAGAAATGCAAATTAAACAACAGTGAGGTACCATCCTCCTGTTGACCTTTCCTCCATCATATTGATAAAGACTAACAGTGTCTTACATGATGTTGGTGGAAGTATAAGTAGGCCCTTTAGAAGAGAAAGTGAGCTGTATTCATTAAAATTTAAATCTGTATATCCATTAAACTAGCAATCTATGTTTAAGAATTAATTCTACAGAAATATTTACACAAGTACACAAAAATATCAATATAAAAGATGTTCACTGTAGTATTTTTGTAATCACAAAACCTGAAAAGACTCCAAATACTGGTCAATAGGAGACCTACTTAAATAAATTCTGGTATAATCAAACTATGAGATATTTACAGCTGTTAAAAAGAATGAAGTAGATCTACACAAGTAGATAAATATGTTCTAGATAAAAGTATTAAGTGAAATATACAACTTGCAGGATAGTATCTATATTGTGATCTAATTTTTCTTAAAAAAAAAAAAAACAAAAAAAAAAACACGTGACTTTTAAATATACCAAGCCCATGGCATACAAAAATCTAAAAGGCCATCATGGTTATCTTAGAAAATGTGAGGTACTGTGGGAAAGTTTCATTTTCAGTTTCATACATTTCTATATTTGAATTGTGTACAATAAGCATGTACTACTTTTATAATTAGGAAAAATGATTTTGAAAAGATGAAATGCTAGTATAAATATATTGAGGTCATACAGAGAGAAAACAAAAAAACCAAAACATATATAACCCTAATAAACTAAAAGATAACCTAGTAGCATTTAAAAGTATGTCAACTGGTTCCAAAACAGAATCACAGTAAGAACTACCAGGCAAAGATACACTAATTCAAGCTAAGCAAAAAGAAGTAATTAACCATCATGGAAATTCTGAGAATGTCATAATTGTTTTACCTCATTTACTTTGTGTTTGAATTTTTAATGAGTTAAGAGAAAGAATTGTATCATTAGACTCAATGCAGAGGATAAAGAGTCTCTTTTCGTCAGAGAGAAAAAGAATGGTAAGAACAATTTATTTATTTAATTAAATGATCAAAGTATAATTATTAATTATAATAAATATAATTAATGGTTATAATTAATAATTAATAAGTATAATTATCAACCTTTCCCTTCTCCTGGGGATTTTCCCAACCCAGGGACTGAACCCAGATCTCCCACATTGCAGGTGGATTCTTTACCAACTGAGCCATAAGGGAAGCCCTCTTAACTCATCAGCAAATCTTATATTTCCAAATGTCAATTTTTTAAAAAAATGTTTTTTCTTGATATAAAAGCAAAATAAGTTTTCAGAGAAAATTTAGGAAGTAAGAAAAGTACAAGAATGAGAACTGTAAGTATAACCTCATATCCAGAGAAAACTCATAATTTTTGTCCAGTCTTTTTTCTATAAATTTAAAGAACAGGAAAAATATTTCATCATAATTTTGTAGCGTCTTAAAAACTTGGCATTTATTATAACTGTTTCCCAAATTTATAATATGATACTTGAAAGCATAATTTTTGATGGCTGTATTGAAATGTATACCATCATTTCTTCATCATCATGTTACAGATGAGCACTGAAGTTATTTCTAATTTTTGTACTGAAATATACTAAAGTAAACATCCTAGTATATAAATATCTAAACATTAATACTTTAATGTCTATTAGGCCTGTTTATACTTCCATCAGTAACCACCACCTTGCCTGGAGCAGCAATGACTGTTATATCATTAAAAAAAAATTGGCTCATTTGAAATACCAATAGTGGTATTTCATTATTGTTTTAACTTATATTTCTTTGCCATTTAATGAGGTTGAATAATTTTTATATTCATTAGCTATCTTTGATCTTTTGTGAATTCCTAGTAGTGCCAAGTTCAGCATCATTTTAGTTCTAGAAAAAAACAAACACCTAAGAAGAATCAACTAAACCAAGAAGTGGGGCACTTATAGGCTATCAGGGTCATTTATCTACAAGCTAGTTAGACCTGGACTTTTCTTCCTGTCCATTTTATCATGCTCAGAGTAAGAAAAAGGTTGGGTATATTGTCTGTCCTGACTTAGTAGAATAGAGATAACATATTTCCTTAACATAAAATCACTACAGAATTTCATTCACATAAATACTTATTTCTATACACCCCACAAATACTGATATTTTAGCTTATTTATAATATAAACATTCCATCTTATGTATTTTAACATTTGTTCATCTTATTAATGATGTACGTATACGTGCAAAGTTGCTTCAGTCATGTCCCACTCTTTGCGACACTGGTCTGTAGCCCACCAGACTCTTCTGTCCGTGGGGATTCTCCAGGCAAGAATGATGGAGTGGCTTGCCATTCCCTCCCTTCCAGGGGATCTTTCCAACCCAGGGATTGAACCCGTGTCTCCTGTGGCTCCTGCATTGCAGGAGGATTCTTTACTGAACCACTGGGGAAGCCCATTAATGATGTATATATCCCTGAAAATTTTAATTATTTAATCCTTTTTTCATACTATAACTGAAGCCTTCATCCTATGAGTGAATATAATATTTCATTCACTGTAATTAAAATGTCATCATTTGGGAATAATTCCTCTCAGCTTTGAATGGTCATTTTTGTTGAAAAGGAATCCTTTTATTAAAATAGGGTGAGATAACTCTTTAGATACCAGCTAATATTACACAAAAATTAACTAATTGCTATAGATAAGAACAAAATTTTATGGATAGGAACACTTGACAAGTGCAAAACTGTTTGAGACATCAGATCAGATCAGATCAGTCGCTCAGTCGTGTCCGACTCTTTGCGACCCCATGAATCGCAGCACGCCAGGCCTCCCTGTCCATCACCAACTCCCGGAGTTCACTGAGACTCACGTCCTTCGAGTGAGTGATGCCATCCAGCCATCTCATCCTCTGTCGTCCCCTTCTCCTCCTGCCCCCAATCCCGCCCAGCATCAGAGTCTTTTCCAATGAGTCAACTCTTCACATGAGGTGGCCAAAGTACTGGAGTTTCAGCTTTAGCATCATTCCTTCCAAAGAAATCCCAGGGCTGATCTCCTTCAGAATGGACTGTTTGGATCTCCTTGCAGTCCAAGGGACTCTCAAGAGTCTTCTCCAACACCACAGTTCAAAAACATCAATTCTTCGGCACTCAGCCTTCTTCACAGTCCAACTCTCACATCCATACATGACCACTGGAAAAACCATAGCCTTGACTAGACAGACCTTTGTTGGCAAAGTAATGTCTCTGCTTTTCAATATGCTATCTAGGTTGGTCATAACTTTCCTTCCAAGGAGTAAGCGTCTTTTAATTTCATGGCTGCAGTCACCATCTGTAGTGATTTTGGAGCCCAGAAAAATAAAGTCTGACACTGTTTCCACTGTTTCCCCATCTATTTGCCATGAAGTGACGGGACCGGATGCCATGATCTTCGTTTTCTGAATGTTGAGCTTTAAGCCAACTTTTTCACTCTCCACTTTCACTTTCATCAAGAGGCTTTTGAGTTCCTCTTCACTTTTTGCCATAAGGGTGGTGTCATCTGCATATCTGAGGTTATTGATATTTCTCCCGGCAATCTTGCTTCCAGCTTGTGTTTCTTCCAGTCCAGCGTTTCTCATGATGTACTCTGCATATAAGTTAAATAAACAGGGTGACAATATACAGCCTTGACGAACTCCTTTTCCTATTTGGAACCAGTTTCCTATTTGGAACTGGACATCTGTTGTTCCATGTCCAGTTCTAACTGTTGCTTCCTGACCTGCATAGAGGTTTCTCAAGAGGCAGATCAGGTGGTCTGGTATTCCCATCTCTTTCAGAATTTTCCACAGTTTATTGTGATCCACACAGTCAAAGGCTTTGGCATAGTCAATAAAGCAGAAATAGATGTTTTTCTGGAACTCTCTTGCTTTTTCTATGATCCAGCGGATGTTGGCAATTTGATCTCTGGTTCCTCTGCCTTTTCTAAAACCAGCTTGAACATCAGGAAGTTCATGGTTCACATATTGCTGAAGCCTGGCTTGGAGAATTTTGAGCATTACTTTACTAGCGTGTGAGATGAGTGCAATTGTGCGGTAGTTTGAGCATTCTTTGGCATTGCCTTTCTTTGGGATTGGAATGAAAACTGACCTTTTCCAGTCCTGTGGCCACTGCTGAGTTTTCCAAATTTGCTGGCATATTGAGTACAGCACTTTCACAGCATCATCTTTCAGGATTTGGAATAGCTCAACTGGAATTCCATCACCTCCACTAGCTTTGAGACATAGTGATTAGTAACTAAGAGTGCTCCAAATGGTGCCCATTCTTATCTCTAATGACATGTATAATCAAAGAGATATTGTCCTCCCCATACCACATGAGCAAGGAGGATGACTGGACCATCTAGCTCAGGAAAGTGTCTAGGGTTTTGTTTTTGCTTTCTTTCCTTTGTAAGGACTTCGTCATCTAGGGCTTTTCCGAGAAAGTGAAGCTTTAAAAACTAATCTAAAAAATAACAACAGTCTCTCGTTAGAGGAAAATCAGGAAAATAACAGAATTTCTTCACAAAATTACCATGACAAGCCTGGCAGTCATCTGGGAATTATTGCTAACAGTAGCTGAGAAAGTTACAGTGATGCTTTCCCTGGATTTGACAAGCGTGAGGAAGCTTGAGAGCAGAAGCAGAACTGAGATAATTAGTCAATGGTTACTAAGAAAGGTGCATGACACAGCAGGGAAAGCAATGGTTCCCAAAAGTGTTATGTGGTCTTTGTAATCCCAGACCACAAAGATGCTGGAAGTGTGGGAGGGCTGTAAGGCAACAGAGCTGGCAGGTGAGCTCTCCACAGACAGCAGTGGAGGTGCCACTGTAACTTGTGAACAGCAAATCACACGTCTGTGCTTTGTGACTAAAGAGACATTAACCCTTTATTTTTACATCAAATTTTGCTATTAATACATGACTGAGGTCAGAATTCTGTGTTTCAAAACAATCTATTTTAATTTAAAAATCAATTCATAAGCAAGAGTGATCCCATTATTGCCCTGGCCCCTGGATTCTAAAGGAATTACTTGGGAATACTACATATAGGAGTTGAAAGTTTTCCTTTAGTTTGTAAGAGGTGATTTGTAAACCTGGCCATTATAGAGGAAGTAGCAGGAAGAAATGCAAAGCTGAAGGTTGTAAGTAACTTGAAGAGCAAAGTGACAGCCATAGACTTAGATTGCCATGTCTCCTGCCCAACTTCCCTTTGATGATCAATCTCTCTTTTCCTATTATCAGTTGTACAGGTTCCCATCTTTCTGATCCTGGCCACACCCCGTCTGTTTATTAGACTGGGTTTAAAGCCTGTTTATTGGAGCAAAAACCTTTATTTATTGAACACTTATTATGTATCTAACACTGTTGCAAGTGTGTAAAAATTAACTCACTTAATCTTCAAAACATCACTATAAAGTAAGATAATAATAGCAGTGCCACTTTATAGAGGAGGAAACTGAAATGCAGAGAGACTGAGGCTAAGGTTATGGACTCAGTCCTAAGGAGGAGAGTGACTGTAGTCTGCCCCATGATGAAGACAGCACTAACCAAAGCCAGCCACGTCTCAGATGCACGCACTCAGTCACAAGCAACAAGCATGACTAGTTCAGTCAATACCCTTCCTCGTTTCTGAGAGGACACTTCCTGTGTATGACCTACTGCTGGTGGTCATACTTGACCACCATGTGACAGACAGTATCAACACCCCAAGATCTGTTGGTGATTCCTGAAGCACAATTCATTCTTCATTTTTCAAAAAAGATGAAAACTGTACCAAATCCCACTGTTCAGTTCAGTTCAGTCATTTGACATAAAACAAGTGAGAATGAGAAATGAAAAAGGTTACCTCTCCCTTCAAATCTGTAAGAATTTGGAGAAAACACCTTTATATCCACTAAAGGCTCAGAAGCTGTAATTTTGAAATCTTCAAAGTCTAACTCTGGGGTAATCTCCAAAGATGGCTACCAACGATCACCCAACAAAAATAACTTTATTCCCATTAAGAGATGGAGTCCATTCCCCTCCTTGAATCTGGGCTGGCCTCATACTTTGCTTTGACCATAAAATGTGGCAGAACTGCTACCATGCCAGTTCTGGGCCTGGCTCTAACAGCCTGACATCTTTTGCCCTTGCACTCCTAGAACCCACTCACTGTATTATTGAAGAGAGAAGCAACATGGAGAAACCCAAGGAGGAGACCTTCTCACCTCAGCTGAATGCAGGGAGATACTCCAACCCACACCATAAGGGACAGAAGTACCACCCAGTCAAAACCCAAAGAACTGTGAGCAATAATAAATTGCTGTAGTTTGAAACCACTAAAGTCAGAGATGGTTTGTTGCACAACAGATAACTTGAACAACCTCTGCTATTACATACTGGCCATATTGCTGTATCAATGTTCCCAGACTAATGTTACCTGTTTATCTGTAGGTAGAAAGGGGACTGGAGAACTCCAGTGTAGAACCCCTGAGTGGGAGGAGGTGAAGTGTGGAGCTCTGAACAGACAAGCCTCAATTAGAATACTGGCTCTGCCACTTACAAGCTGTGACCTTGGACCAGTTACTTGGCCCCCTTGAATGTATGAGTCCAACTATATGACATTCCAACAATGTGACACTTTCTTTAAAATGAGCAGAATGAGATGGAGAAACTTTTCATTCCCAAGTAGAACTAAGAAAGGGAAGAAGCATTCAATTTTTTTCAGCTCTTCTGCCAGAAGCAGTCTATTTCTGACTTGGCCATTTTCTCAGAATATGAGATAAAAATAGAAAATAATGTGCCTGAATCACCCATTACAGAAACTAATATCATATTTGAAGAAGATATGAGAATTGGTTTGGGAACAATCTAACTTAAAGTCACTGTACTCTTGGAGTTACAGTAATATGTCATTTTGATTTCAAACCATGTAACACAAAACACTAAGACAGATTCATAAGCTGTTTTCCATGCATACAAACTGTCACCAAACAGGCAGCAATTCTGCTAAACTCTAGGGCATTGGTGTTTATATTATAATATTCTAGAATAAAAGCTTACTTTTCAAAAAATGACCTCAGTCTAAAATAAATTCATGATGGGCTATATTTTTTACATACAGAACATGTTAAGGTATAAAAGGGAATTACAAAAGGGAAAATCTGGTCCTCAAAATCACATTAAAAATTGAAATATCAATTGACAAAAATATGTAATAGGTAGGTATATACACAGCTAATTAAGCACCTTCAAGTCATTTATAAAGAATATAAAACAAATGTTGCATTTATGAACAAATGGGGTCCTCCCTGCAATGGAAATGTTCTCTGTTAATAACAGGATGGGCACATCTTACTTTTATTGATAGGTGTCTAAAATATACCTCTGTCCTTGATGGAATATCTTCAGTTTCTGCAATTTCAGAGCTAAAGGTGTATTCAGACTCATTGCTGCTGTGGGTAGAGTCTGTTCTCTTGTGTCCAGGTTTAGGCACATTCTGCAACACAAATAAGCAGCTACAGTTAACACAACATAATTAAATAATTGAACTTGGCATAGTTAAGACAGCATCACCTTAACTTGGTTCTAATCTTCATGACCTAATGCTCTCATGCCCAAACAATCTATTCCATGTTGTCTTAACAAACTCTTACAAGGGTCACCTCCTGAGCAGAAAGAGGCACCAGGAGGGTGTGACAAGTACAGTTGCAAAACCAAACACTCAGATAAAAAGCATCTCTGATTATCGGCAGATCCCCTCTTAAAGCTGTGAGTGGCTAGTCACACGAGGTGAAGCATAAGTATGATGACTTCCATATTATAATCAAACAAAATCACTCCAAAAGTCCACAGGATATATTCAATGACAGCATAATCATTTTACTGCACCATATTAATAGGTCACGGGAGGGGGTCTTCACACGGGCAATTACAGCTTCTGTCAGTCTTATGCATGCAACTGAAGCTCTGGAGTCAGCAGTGGCAAGGATGACTGTGCAGAACAGGAAGCTGCTCTGGGAAGATCCTTGGGTTATTAATTCAGGGACCCCAGGTGATAGTGTCATGACATGTGGTAACTAATGAACTAGTATTCAGCAAGCCTGTGGGGAATAGAAAAGTTAGGTATTTGCAGTCCCTTCCTTTCTGGAGAAGTGGTTAAAGAATGACTTGAAGGAAGAGGAAATAAAAAGGTGGGGTTTGGGCCCCTCGCTCTGAGGGTGCCCCCAGCAGAAGAGGTGGAGAGGTTCAGTGGCCTGGATCTTCTAGGGTTACAAATCCTGAGAGCTTCAAAAACGCCCCTGAAAGCTTTGTGATCTGTCCAATTTCCTTTACTCCTTCCAAGGTGCAGCAAAAGAGCCAGAAGCCACAAAGAGCTTTTTGCCTCGTTCCTTCCAACATCCAGGCTTAGACAAAGCAGACCCATCTGTGAGACCACAGGGAAACAAGCCCTCAGGAGTAGTTGGTGTCTCAAGCCAGACCACTTGGATTGTTCTATGTTTATTAGTAATTTTGGCTTGCAATTTTCTTTGTGTGTGTGTGTGTGTGTGTGTGTGTGTGTGTGTGTCTGTCTGTGATTTCTTTGTCTGATTTTGGTATTAGTGTGATGCCACACAGAATGAGTTTGGAAGCTTTCTAGAATAGATTGAGAAGCATAGGCCTACGATTTTCTCTGTGTGTGTGTGTGTGTGATTTCTTTGTCTGATTTTGGTATCAGTGTGATGCCTCACAGAATGAGTTTGGAAGCTTTCTGGAATACATTGAGAAGCATAGGTGTTAACTTTTATTAAAATGTTTGACAGAATTCACCTGCAAAGCCATCTGGCCCTGGACTTTTGTTGGAAGTGTATGGACTGCTGATTCAATTCCATTATTGATATTTGACCTGTTCATATTTTCTGTTTCTTCCTGATTCAGTATTGGGAGATTGTATGTTTCTAGGAATTTGTTTATTTCTTCTAGATTGCTCATTTTATTGGCATGTAATTGTCTAGTAGCCTCTTATGATCCTGTGTATTTCTGTGGTATAACTACTCTTTCACTTCCGATTTTATTAATCTGGGCTCTCTCTTTTTGTTTTGATGATTATGGCTAATAGTTTATCAATTTTGTTTATCTTCTCACAGGACCAGCTCTTTAGCTTTGTGCATCTTTTTAACTGATTCTTGGTGTCTATTTCATTTCCATTCCAATCTTTTTTTTCTCCTACTAATGTTGAATTTTGTTTGTTCTTCTTTTTTGACAATACTTCCTTTAGGTATAAGGCTAGACTGCTTATTTATTTGCCATTAAAATTCCCTTCTTGAACTGTTTTTGCTGCATTCCACAGATGATAATCATTGTGTTTCCACTTTCATTTATCTCCAGGTATTTTCAAAATTTCCTCTTTGGTTTCTTCAGTGACCCATTGGTTGTTTAATACAGTATGCTTAGCTCCATGTATTTGTTTTTTCAGGTTTTTTCTTGTAGTTGATTTCTATTCTCATACCATCGTGGTGGAAAAAGATGACTGATATGATTTCAATCTTCTGGATGATCTGTCCTTTGATGTAAGTGGGGTATTAAAGTCCCTTACTATTATTAAAGTCCCTTACTATTATTGCGTTACTGTCAATCTCTCTCTTTACGTTTGTTAATATTTTCTGTATGCATTCAGATGCACCTACGATGGGTGACATATACTTACCACTATTATATCCTCTTGTTGGACTGATCCTTTTGTTATTATGTAATGTCCTTTTTTGTCTCTTGTTACTGTCTTTGTCTTAAAGTCTATTTTGTCTGACTCTTGACATCCCAGCTGTCTTTTCATTTCTATGGAATATCTTTTTTCCATTCTCTCCCTTTTAGTCTATGTGTGTCTTTATAACTGAAGTGACTCTCTCACAGGTGTGTGTGTATGTGTGTCTTTATGTCTTGTTTTCATTATCCATTCTGCCACTCTATGTCTTAGATTAGAGCACTTAGTCTAATACATTGAAAGTAATTATTGATAGGTATGTACGTATTGCCATTTTGTTAGTTGTTTTCTGGTTGCTGTAGCTCCTTTTTGTTCCTTTCTTTCTTCCCCTGTGATTTGATGACTATCTTTACTATTATATTTGGATTACTCTCTTTTTATATATGTGTATATCTATAATATGTTTGTGGTTATGACAAGGATCATATAAGCAACAATAAAGGAGGTTCAATCATATACATATACATACATACACACACATATATAATTATTTAAATATGATCTCAAGTTCAAAACATTATAACAACCATGCATTCTTAGTTCCTCTTCCACTATTAGTGTTTTTGTCATCATATTTTACATCTTTTTGTTCTGTGTATCCTTTAATCTTCTACCCATTTTGTTGAGATTTGTTTTTTATATCTTTAGTTGCATGAAATAATTTCTGCTAGTCTTCAGTTCAGTTCAGTCACTCAGTCGTGTCCAACTCTTTGCAACCTCATGAACTGCAGCACACCAGGCTTTCCTGTCCATCACCAACTCCTAGAGCTTGCTCAAACTCATGTCCATTGAATTGGTGATACCATCCAACCATCTCATCCTTTGTCATCTCCTTCTCCTACCTCAATCTTTCCCAGCATCAGGGTCTTTTCTAATGAGTCAGTTCTTCACATCAGGTAGCCAAAGTATTGGAGCTTCAGCATCAGTCCTTCCAATAAATATTCAGGACTGATTTCCTTTAGGATTGACTGGTTTGATCTCCTTGCAGTCCAAGGGACTCTCAAGAGTCTTCTCCAACACCACAGCTCAAAAGCATCAATTCTTTGGTGCTCAGCTTTCTTTATGGTCCAACTCGTACATCCATACATGACTACTGGAAAAACCATAGCTTTGACTAGACAGACCTTTGTGGACAAAGTACTGTTTCTGCTTTTTAATATGCTGTCTAGGTTTGTCATAACTTTTCTTCCAAGGAGCAAGCATTTTTTAATTTCATGGCTGCAGTCACCATCTGCAGTGATTTTGGGGCCCAAGAAAGTAAAGTCTGTCACTGGTTCCATCGTTTCCCCATCTATTTGCTATGAAGTGATGGGACCAGATGTCATGATCTCAGTTTTTTGAATCTGAGTTTTAAGCCACTTTTTCACTGTTCTCTTTCACTTTCATCAAGAGGCTCTTTAGTTCTTCACTTTCTGACATAAAGGTGGTGTCATCTATGTCTGAGGTTATTGATATTTCTCCTGGCAATCTTGATTCTAGCTTGTGCTTCACCCAGCCCAGCATTTCACATGATTTACTCTACATAGAAGTTAAATAAGTGGGGTGACAATACAGCCTTGACATACTCCTTTCCCAATACCAGTCTGTTGTTCCATGTCCAGTTCTAACTGTTGCTTCTTGACTGGCATACAGATTTCTCAGGAGGCAGGTCAGGTGGTCTGGTATTCCTCTCTCTTGAACAATTTCCACAGTTGGTTGTGATACACACAAAGTTTTTAGTGTAGTCAATGAAGCAGAAGTAGATGCTTTTCTGGAATTCTCTTGCTTTTTCTATGATCCAGCAGATGTTGGCAACTTGATCTCTGGTTTCCCTGTCTTTTCTAAATCCAGCTTGAACATCTGGAAGTTCTTGGTTCAGGTGCTGTTGAAGTCTAGCTTGGAGAATTTTGAGCATTACTTTGCTAGCATGTGAGATGAGTGCAATTGTCTGGTAGTTTGAACATTCTTTGGCATTGCCTTTCTTTGGGATTGGACAGAAAACTGACCTTTTCCAGTCCTGTGGCCACTGCTGAGTTTTCCAAATTTGCTGGCATATTGAGTGCAGCAGTTTAACAGCACTTTAACACTGCTAGTCTTCAGGTCATTCTTATACACAATTGCTCTGTGAAGTTATAATTTTGGTATGCCTGTGGGAAGAGTTGAGCACAGGGTCCTCCTCTTCTGCCATCTTGACCACACCCATCCAAATTATCTTGTGCTTTACAGCAAATATTTCAGGGCATTTCTGGCCATTTGTGCCATTAGGTTACATTTAAGGCTGACAGTTGCAGGAACAAGATTGTCAGGGAACTCTGTTTCCTGATATCAGAATAAGTAGACCAGGGATGGTGTGCAGCACTATCAAAAGTACAAAAAGTACTTGGCCAGATGCAGAAGAGTCCATGAAATAGGTAAGACAATTTATTACAAATAGCAGATGAATCTTCTTTGTTTAGGAATATGCCTTTGAAATTACAAAAACTACTGAGAAAATACTTGACCTTATAAATATTTGCTTTATAAGCAAATTTTACATTAAGTCATTCAGTACATAAACAAAGTCCAGCAATGCTGACTTATAGTCTAGTCTTCAAAGTGTTTGAATTTATAAAACTATTTATGAATACAGTGATGTGATTCCTGGGATTTGCTTTAAGACAATCCAATCCATTGAATGGAGCATGATATAGGTTAGAATGGGAGATAGAAATGTGATGACTGTTTTGGAATTGAGTGATGAGTACATGGGGGCTTATGCTACTATTCTATTTAGTTTTGCACACGTTTAAATTTTTTTATAAAAATGGGCAAAAGTATTTGACTCACCACCATCAAAGTCATCTCTTCCTTGAGGTCATCATAGCGTTCTTCCAAGCGACTAAACTCATTCAGAAGGTTCTGATATCTCAGCCTTTCATCGTTAAGATCGAGTTCCAGTTGTTTTGTTTCTTCTACTAACTTTTTCTCCATAGTCTCTGAGAGAAGAGAGAGATAAAAACATACCAAAGACGGCTTCACAAAATGCAAGAATAAATACATGGGCACTGGCTTACAGTCTTTGGGAGGGGTTCTACTTTTAGCAGCACTATGATCTATGAAGAGTATCTTAGTGGAGGCAGGGAAAGAGAAAATATCATGGCCAAAGAATAAAATAATTTATTAAAAACAACAATCATCTATTGTATTCTTCCATGAACAGAACTAGTTTATTCATTGGTTACAGCACATCCTTGATAATTTCCACTAGTCAGCGTTTAGTAACTAGAAGTACATACTTTTTATTCCATTAGTATTCTGTTTCAGGCTACTTATAAAATTCTTTTGTTGAAAAAGTTAGAGACATTCCTCAGGCCCCTAGGGGAACAGTGACTTCTCAGAAGACCTAGCTGTCCTGCTCTCCAGAGTCTCTCTACTCATCTCTCAGTCCCTGGCTTCTGTCTTACAATTTCTCAATACTGCAAATGCCCTTGTCCTGTTACTCCTTCCATTCTATTCACGTAAATTGCCTTGGTCCTCTGTTGTCACCATTCCTATGTGCTGCTGGGGACTTGACTTTTCCATTTACTCACCTCACTCTACCCTCTCTATTGCTAGTGGCTGGCATGTAGATAGGACATCATTTGGAGAGTGGAGACTAGCCCTTGATTGCAGATCAAAGTACCAATAAAAAAGCCTTAAATCTCAGCCATGTGCTTTCTCTCAATGAGCTGAGCCAGCCACATTTATAAATACTGGGCTTCCTACCTCATATTTTGTGCCCATATCTTAATCTGTCCTGCCTGCTTCGTTGCTCACCATCTCTTTATCTGTCAGCCCCACGAGGCCAAGGACTTCCAAGTGTCCTGTCATGACTGCCTCCACAGTGTTCCCCTATCCTGGAGATTTAATAATTTGCAAATAAATGAATGAAAGGATTTTTTCTCTATATAACATTCTATAAATTGCCTTTTATTCTCACAAGTTTGTGGAAGCTGCCCAAGGCTACCAATAAATTTTCCCTAGGCAAATCCACGGCTATTTGTTTTGTTCTCTTTAGTATCAAATAACATTTCCTATTTTCCTAGAAGAGTTCTCATCATTCTGGATTTTTCCACTATATTCTGCATCCTAGCAACCTTCTTTCCACGTCTTCAATAACTGTTTTCTCCTTCCGTCTTAACTTTCTTTTATGACTCTTTTTCTTCACCTTATCTCTTTTTTATGATTATCCTATAAATTCCAGACTTTCTTATCTTTTCTATACAGTATTCCCTTTAATTGGGAAGAAGGGTATGGTGTGGGGAAAACCCCTGAGGGTTCTCTCTTTAATCTCAATTCACTTTCAGATCACCTCTATCTGGAGACCCTGGCTAACATCCAAATTTTAATTGATTTGCCTCATAAACAGAGACTTGTTTTCCTCAATTTCCTCATTACTAATAACATATTATTGTTTTGATAACTCATTGCAACACTTCAGAAAATTTTTGCTCCTCTTTTGAATACCATATCAAAAATGATAATAATCTGTTAATTCTTTTCATATATTTTCACTCTAACCTACCTCTTCCTTTTTATTTCTACCACCAATTGCTGTAGTTTCATATACATCTTATCTCATGTTTAAGTATATGTGGATTTCTTGTAAATTATAATCATTTTAACTTATCTTACCAACAGCAAATAAATGTCTACCTCTAGTTAGTGTCTTTTTTTTTTTAAGATGGCAAAAAGTAGGTGATCTTAGGAAATTAGTATTCATTCATTTAGCAAAATCAATAATATACACAGATACATATACTCCTATAATATACATATTAGCTCAAGAATTTGTCTTAAATCAAGAGGACTCCTATAAGCTATAAATCATACATACAATTATTTTTTTAAGTTATATATGATATTGACTAAGCATGAATTCATATTTGTACATAGGGAGATACGATTTACAAATTCACCAACTAATTCAACCAAATATTTAGAGTGCCTGCCTCTGGAACTCTGAAACCTTATTGATGCCAGCCTAAATACGCAAAGTTGTAACTTATAACCCTTGGTCTCAGGTTGTTTGGAGTGCAGTAGGCTGGGCCCACATGAGCCTTACCTGTCATCTCCTTAGCCTGCTCCACGATACGGTGATTGAGGGCCTCTTTTTCCTGCTTCAGCAAAGTATTTTCTTCCTTCAGATTTGACACCAGCTATAAAATGAAACAATAAACTGATATGGCTGCAACAGACAGAGGAAACCCGATACTGAATACGAAACACACAGTAGTCATTCCTTACTTCCATGTCTCACTGTCTCACTTCTTTGCTGAGTTATATTCAGTCATCCTTTAAACTTGGTTCAAGCATTACCCCCCAGAAAGCTTTCCCAGAAACTCGTCCAGTTATATGTCTCTCCGTTGGACTGCTACAGAACCCTGTAAATGCCTCTTTATACCCCTTATAAATGATTTACTTTTACTTCCCTGATTGACTAGAAATTACTGGAGGACAAAGATGATTTGCTGCTATTGTTTTACTTTGTACCTTGAGCATTTACCAATTGCCTGACACCTAGAAAGCATTTGCTCTTAAAGTAATATAACACCTTTTCACCCCAAAAGCCTAACACAATGCTTATGTGGACCCAAGATACAACAGAAAGATTACAGAGGACAAGAAAAGTATGAAATTCACTGAAGACCTTCCAAAGCTCCCTGTTTTCTGTCTTGAGAATTTTACTTTCATCTCCTTTTAAGAGTTTTTCAAGGTTGTAAACTTTTATCCCACATTTAAGCATTGGCCTTACAACTATGTGACTATAATGTCATAGAACTTTACACTCAAAACAATTAAAATGGTAAATTTAAAGTCACATATAAGCATATTTTACCCCAATAAAAAAAAATGTTGACCTTTTAACTTTCTGGTTCCTGGTTAGATAAGGATTCTCAGGAAGCAAAAATCAAAACAAAAGGTAACTTTGCAAAGTTGATAATTTATATAGTTTAGCTTTGTAATAGAATGTGTGCTGAAGTGAAACCTGAATAAGTGACATGTGAATTCCTTTCTCTAAATGTAAGTACATAGAATTCTTAAAGGAACAGCTTTAATAATAAAGAGAATGTATGAAGAGTTCAGCGATGGAGACAACAGGCTATGACGAAGGATCCCTGAAGAACAGAGAACTGAAGTTACAGCACTGAGCAACGGCAGACATCAGGCCAGGAGGTGCTCTTTCTGATTGTCCAGTCTCTTCCTTCTGTCCTGAGAAGGTCTGCTCTCAGTACAAAGGCTGGGTTCTTTGGGTGCTCTTGAGAGAAGCCACTCTTTGTCAGGGCTATGCAACCAATCACCTGTGGTGCTTTTTCAAAATAAATGTGTCCGACCCACACTCCCAGAGCTTGGGCAGGTATCTTTTTAAAAACTCTCCAGCCAATTCTGATACACATTCCTGGTTAAGAAGCACAGTTCTCTGGACCTTCTAGGCTCCTTGATCAGGCTGACTGGCAGTGCAGCTTTCCTGACCACAAGGCTGGCTCTCCCAGGGAAATGTTTTCATTCTTACCACACTCCATCTAAAAGACTTAATGGTAGTGCCTATAGATATCCCTGTGAAAGCTGCAGATAATAAAACAAGAAGAAAGGAGAAATCTGAATATGTTTGGGTATACTATTCTATATAACTAGAAAGGTATGAATTTGACTGTGAAAAGGAAAAGAGAATACCCCTATCAAGTTAATACTCTATAGTTTCTAAGGAACTTTGGAAGCTTTCAGGGACTCAGGAAATGGGGAAAAAAGAGATTGAGAAAGAGAGAAAATGAGAAAGACAGATCCTAAACCTCAAAAGTATCTCATTGGATATATATTCAATAGAACAAGCTTGCCATGTCAAAGTAACGTATATTAATGGTGGTTTAGTTGCTAAGTTGTGTCTAACTCTTGTGACCTCAGGGGCTGTAGCCTGCTAAGTTCCTCTCTCCATATGATTTTCCAGGCAAGAATACTGAAGAATACTGAATCCTTCTCCAGGGGATGTTCCTGACCCAGGCATTGAACCCAGGTCTCCTGCACTGCAGGCAGATTCTTTATGGACTAGGCTACCAGGGAAACTGTTTCTAGATACAGAGTCAAGATCTGTTGAAGATATAGACAGTTTTATTTTAATCAGGATCCTGAATATCATGGAAGGATTGCCATCTTATTAGTGACACTATCTTACCTGAACTGTCTAAGCTCCTTCAGAGGTTCTTACTGCATAAGCTGCTGTTGAGGTTCAGAAGTAGTTACAGCCAACAGAGTCAACTCTGTTTTCATTTAAAGATGGTAATACTAGTAGGATCTCTAAAAATCTATTACTTTTTCCCAGTAAGCCTTATGTTGAGGTATTTTTTCTTATGTTTAAAAAATACTCCTCATTACTTCTTGAGAGCCTTCGTGTTTTCTATATTTAATAACGTTTTGATATAAGTTAATACAAATTTGCAGTGTGGAAACATTTGTCAATCTGTAAGCAGTTTTGTTGTTATTTTTTGCATACCAGTTCTTGACTATGGCCAGTGTGCAGACATTTGGATTTCTGGTGGACTTCTCAAAACAGCCTTAATGTAGGTTTCCATAAAAATTCCTACTAGCTACTGACAGTTTATTGTTTAATTTACTTCTTAATCACCTTAAGCTGGCTGACTCCACACACATCTATACATTCAACAAAAAGAGTGTATAGTAGGTACTTGGCCATTAATTTTCTTCTTATAATACGGCTTTCCTTTTATTCTTAGTAGAGTAAAACGTTCTACTAAAAGACCTATAGCTACTCATCCAGCATATAGAAGAACTCCTTGGGGAAAAACGCTAATAATGAACAGTCAACTGACTGAAATGTGTGTTTTACCTTCAACTGAGAACTACATTGAGCTACAATGGCCAACCAAGTCAATATGGCAGCACATCTCCTTTGTGAAAGAAGTAGATGAGGATATGAACATTAGCTCCTACCTGCTCAGTTTCTTGTTTGTATCTATCAGCATGTTCCTCAATGGATTTTTTCTCAGACTGAGTTTGTTCCAGGTCTTTCCGTAGCTTGGCAATTTCTTCCTGCAGACTGAGGACCCGTCCAGTAGCAATCTTAGCTTCTTCTTCACTTAGCTGAAGACGTTCTAAATCACTTCGTAGTTTCTCGGTCTCTGAGTTATATATTCCTTCTAGATTGGTCAGTTTCTCCATGAGGCATTTGTAGTCTTTGTTCTTTAAACACACACATGAGTGACAGCAAGTAAATATACACACCATGTACTTAGTGAGAAAACCATGCCTATTCATCATATTCATGCTATGTCACTGCAGCACTGATATAGCCTCTAACCAAAATATTAGTGACATTTAAAGTAACACAATCAGTCCCCTCTTGATGATACAAAAAGAGAACAGACACAATTATTTACATTTTACATGAGATGAGCAACCTAGATGTGATTCTCTCATAGTCACAAGGAGAGTTACCATACTAAATTCTCTTTCCTGATTCTCAATCCAGGAATAGGAAAATCTAGATTTGTTTTTAGAAACAAATCAGTGTGCTACTGAAAACCATGTGCTGGCTAGTGATGTATAGGAATGGTAAAACGGCCTCAAAATCACGTCTTACAAATCTCTTTGTTTAACATCTGGAAACTCCTCCCATTCAGAAAACCTTTCTGATGAATTTTATTTCATTCTGTTTTCTGTTTTTCTTTGTCATCATTAGTATTTATATGTCACTAACTACCTATATAATTTGCAGGTGCTAAAATATTACTTGGTAATAACTATCTGTAAGAAATCAAACTGTTATCTCTGCAAATAGACTGCAGATTCCTCAGAAGCATGGACATCTTCCTGCTTCTTTTGCCATCTCAGTGCTAAACAACTCATCTACAAAAGAAACAATACACTACACATAACTGAATGACAATGATGAAAGAGCTGTGTAAAATATAAAGTACAATATGACTCTCAGCCCTAAGCTTTTGGACTGCTAGTAAACCTGTCTGTGTTCTCAAAAACAATTTCCTGCCTTGGTCCTTGAAATTATAATCTTACCTATGAGCTTGTCACTATTTCCATGCTCATTAATGTCACTACTGTTTTACTTTTTTGCTGAGACTGAAAGGTAAAGTCAAAAGGAGACAATGCTGAAGATAATCTCAGTGTATTTCATTAGGCTTGCTGCATTTTTAGGGCTGCTGTTCAAAACACACCTGCTCATCAACTTTGCGCTGCAGCTGCATGATCTTGTTCTCCATGCCAATGTGGAGCTTCTTATAGCGCTCCACGGAGCGGGCCTCGATCTTAAGTTTCTTCAGCTCACGCTTGGCCATCATCCGTCGGAAGCAGCACTGAAGGTAGATGATGGCGTGGATGCTCCTCCTATAGTAGGTGCGAGCCAGCCAGCCACGGACCCATTTCTGAATGATGACTGCTTTGTGTTCACGGAGTATCTGGAGAGAAGGGTAGGTGCAAGTAATGTCAGACCCTGGACTACACTCAATGTTCAACTCTATCAACCTATGGATGCAGTCTGAGAACCACACATTAACTAAAGGGAAAGACACTGGAAAAGCTGAAGCAACCATGTATTATGTGGAGTGTACTTATCACAAATATATGGAGGCACCAATTATTTTAAAAGATGATTGAAATGTAATCTTTAAAAGGCAATTTGAGAAACATATATAAAACATGTATTACATCCACATGTCATATGTGGGATTACATGTCTATGTATGATGATAAACAGAGCATACACATAAGAGCCATCAAAATTAAAGACACCAGATTACTAAATAGAAAACTAATCTAAAAAGAAAGAAAAATGCATTAGGTTTCTTATAACTACATGGTTTCTAAAAGCAATCAGTTATCCTTCAGAAAATAAACAGAGCTTGATACCCTGTGAATTATGTGCTAGTAAAATAGATTTACCCACTACCCTTACTGCTGGTTCCACATCACTGTGCATTAGGTCTCTGGCTTGAGGACATAGGGTATGGTTGGTAAGCAGTCTATAGAAGCCAACACTTAGCGTACTGCAAAGTTTATTATTAATTTATTGATTTTTCCCCCAGAAACAACAAAAAAAATGATTCTCTCATTTGCCATTTTTGAGGAATACCACTCTAGTGAGGATTTCCCATTGCTTTACAAAAGTAGCACAAACCCACACATGGGGTTCAAAGGTAGTAGGGATAGAACTTTAAAAGGAAAGCTAAAAGGAAGATAAAGTAAACAGATATTAATTTTATATTGTATTTTCTTAAAAAAAGATATTCCCCTAAACTGATAAACACTCATTCATCCTTATGAGATAAATCTCTTGTCACTAATGACCATCAAGCAGAGATTGTGCAAATAATTTCCAGGAATGATGGGAAAATTCTTAGATTTTAGGAAGGGCTGAACTAGCAAGACTTTGAGGTCCTTTCAAAACTACGATTTTATAAAATGGCAAATAGATGGGGAAACAGTGGAAACAGTGGCTGACTTTATTTTTTTGGGCTCCAAAATCACTGCAGATGGTGATTGCAGCTGTGAAATTAAAAGACGCTTACTCCTTGGAAGGAAAGTTATGAACAACCTAGACAGTATATTAAAAAGCAGACATTAGTTTGTCAACCAAGGTCTGTCTAGTCAAGGCTATGGTTTTTCCAGTGGTCATGTATGGATGTGAGAATTGGACTATAAAGAAAGCTGAGTGCTGAAGAATTGATGCTTTTGAACTGTGGTGTTGGAGAAGACTCTTTAGAATCCTTTGGACTGCAAGGAGATCCAACCAGTCCATCTTAAAGGAAATCAGTCCTGGGCGTTCATTGGAAGAACGGAAGGACTAATGTTGAAGCTGAAACTCTAATACCTTGGCCACCTGATGCGAAGAGCTGACTCATTTGAAAAGACCCTGATGCTGGGAAAGATTGAAGGCAGGAGGAGAAGGGAACAACAGAGGATGAGATGGTTGGATGGTATCACCGACTCAATGGACATGGATTTGGGTAGACTCTGGCAGTTGGTGATGGACAGGGAGGCCTGGCATGCTGTGGTTCATGGGGTCGTAAAGAGTCAGACAGGATTGAATGAACTGAACTGAACTTGTGTGATATGAATGTTACAAAGTATTCACTTAAGTACTCACTAGTGATTATGATAAAGGGATACAATATATCTTTCATGAAACTTTTTTTAAATGTGTAAAAAATCTCTGAAACAGTCTATTCAGATAGTAGCAATTTAGTAAGATCATTGAAAAAACAGTTCCTATTTTTAGGTTATGTAGCTGAGAAAAATAATGAAATCATGTGCCATCCCAGATGATACAAAAGAAATAAGTGGTTGTGTTTAAAGTCATCAAATACAAAAAAAACATGGGTTTCCCCGGTGGCTCCATGGTAAACAATCAGCCTGCTAAGCAGGAGATGTGGGTTCGATCCCTATGTCATGAAGATCCTCTGGAGAAGGAAATGGCAACCCATTCCAATATTATTGCCTGAAAATTTCCCTGGACAGAGGAGCCTTGCAGGCTACAGTCTATGGGGTCCCCCAAAAGAGTCAGACATGACTTAGCAACTAAACAACAGCAAAATAAACATAGGTGTTTCAGAGACCTATGTACGTGTCGTCAGCTAACTCAAGACTGCCCCTTTGGGCTGTTTTCCTAATGCCAAGGTAGCCTTCAGTTCCCACAAAGTGCAGTCACCATGCATCACGCTGCAGTGAGGCAGGGCTTTTGCTCTCACTCAGCATCAGAATCCTGAGGGAAGCCCCTGTCTATCTGGATGACTAGTGACAAACTGGGTAAAACTCAGTGATGGCAAACTGAAGGCTTTCAGAATTAAAAAAAAACTCAAGCAGCACACAGTGGCAAAGCTATTAATGCCAATTTTCCTATTCAATTTCCTTCTCCCAAGTAACTTCAGACATTGCTCCATTTCTGTAATTTCAGTCAAATGGAAATGGTATATAATTAGAGCTTCCATTCTCAATCTCATTTCCATTGGTGAGTCAGAGGCATTAAATAACACTTGCTTTCACTTTAAGACCTCTCAAAGCTGGAGAAGGGGAGGCTGAGATTGGAATCACAGCTAGAAGGATCACTAAGGGGGTCCCACTGACCTATACATAAACTAGTCTCTAAGCTGGTACCCTCACTAGGTCCAGTCACAGTGGGAGCTAAGCTAGCTAGAGACTTCTACTGCTAACCAATAGCCTCAAACCCCAGTTCAGATGTTCCCAAAGAGAGTACTGAGGAAAACAGGGGAGTAACCAGTTTGGCATATCTAATAGGTCAAGTTTAATAAGGCTTTACCTTCCCTTGAACGCTCATGCTTGAAAAGAAAGAACACCTAACCATAAAGCAGGCATGGGCAGAAAGACCTGGAGAAACTATCTTCAAATTTTCTTCAAAGCACAGCTATTTAAATATGTTCATTCAAGCCTCATTAGCTTTCCATGTTTCTTTGTTGTCTAAAATTAATTTAAATTAAGAAAGTAAAATACATACATGAATAGGGTCCAGGGCAAGCCCACATACTGCCTATGATTAGAGAAATGTCCTATATCACTCAACTGACTCTCCTTCTAACGATGCCCAAAAGGCTCCAAGATCTAGACTGTTCAGTTCAGTTCAGTCACTCAGTCATGTCCAACTCTTTGTGACCCCATGGACTGCAGCAGACCAGGCCTCCCTGTCCATCACCAACTCCTGGAGTTTACTCAAACTCATGTTCATTGAGTCCATGATGCCATCCAACCATCTCATCCTCTGTCACCCCCTTCTCCTCCGGCCTTCAATCTTTCCCAGCATCAGGGTATTCCTGGCTTATGAGGAATATGTTCTAAAGAACAGTCTCCAGACTAAACTACAAAGCTACAGTCATCAAGACAGTATGGTACTGGCACAAAAACAGAAATATAGACCAATGGAACAAGATAGAAAGCCCAGAGATAAACCCACACATCTATGGGTACCTTATTTTTAACAAAGGAG
The DNA here is from genome assembly GCF_019923935.1 of Bubalus bubalis. Classification (NCBI taxonomy): domain Eukaryota; kingdom Metazoa; phylum Chordata; class Mammalia; order Artiodactyla; family Bovidae; genus Bubalus; species Bubalus bubalis. The sequence continues at coordinate 45,346,578 of NC_059167.1, forward strand.
GCAAGAATATACAATGGGGCAAAGATAGCATGTTCAATAAGTGGTGCTGGGAAAACTGGACAGCTATGAGTAAAAGAATGAAATTAGAAAACTTCCTAACACCACCCACCAAGATAAAATCAAAAGGGATTAAAGAATTAAATTTAAGACCAGAAACTATAAGACTCTTAGAGGAAAACATAGGCAGAACACTCCAGGACAAATCAGAGCAAGATCCTTTATGACCCACCTCCTACAGTAATAGAAATAAAAACTATTTTAACAAGCAGGACCTAATTAAATGTAAAGGCTTTTTGCACAGCAAAGGAAACTATAAGCAAGAAGAAAAGACAACCCTCAGAATGGAAAAAAAAAAAAAAATAGGAAATGACAACTAACAAAGGATTAATTTCAAAAATATACAAGCAGCTCATACAAGTCAATACCAGAAAAACAAACAACCCAATCAAAAAGTAGGGAAAAGATCTAAACAGACATTTTTCCAAAGAAGACACAGATGGCTAAAAAACACATGAAAAGACATTCAATACTGCTCATTATTAGAGAAATGCAAATCAAAACTAAAATCAGATATCATCACACAGGTTAGAATGGTCATCATCAAAAAGTCTACAAACAATAAATGCTGGAGAGGGTGCTGGAGAGGGTGTAGAGAAAAGGGAATCCTCTTGCACTTCTGCTGGGAATGTAAACTGATACAGCCACTATGGAAGATGGTATGGAAATTCCTTAAAAAACTAGGAATAAAACCACCATATGATCCAGCAATCCCACTACTAGGCATATACCCTAAGGAAACCAAAGTTGAAAAAGACACATGTACCCCAATGTTCATTGCAGCACTATTTACAACAGCTAGAACATGGAAGCAACCTACATGTCAATCAACAGATGAATGGATAAAGAAGCTGTGGTACGTATATACAATGGAATACTACTCAGCCATGAAAAGGAACACATTTCAGTCAGTTCTAATAAGGTGGATGAACCTAAAGAACAGACTCAAAACCTTGCTGAAACAAAAGAGAGAAAAAATGTTCATCGACCAGACCATATATTGTTAGAGGTGATGATTAGGTAAGACTAATCTGGTGATCCACTATCTCTAGTCATAATGATTAGTGCTAGACATAAAGCTTACTTGTCAAATATTTCTATAGGATCATACTCCAGTTAATACAACTTTAACTACATTGATATTACATTTGATTTCACTTTACCATGGTAAATTCTTCCAAATTTGTTTCATTCTTAATCTGTTCATCTGTTATATACTTTAGCTATTCAAAGCTCACCATAATTAGCTGAATAAAGACCCCTAGATTCCTCCATGAATCTGTAAATGTTATCTTATTTGGGGAAAGGGTCTTTGAAGGTATAATTAAGTTAAGGATCTTGCGATGGAGAGATTATCCTGGATTATCTAGGCGGGACCCAAATCCATCACAAGTGTTCTCACAAGAGACAGACAAAAGGAAGTAAAGTTAGACACAGAGAGAAGATGATGCGAATGAAGATGGAGGCAGGGCTTGGAGTGATATGGGCACAAAAGTATAAGGAACAGTGGTGGCCTCCAGCATTAGAAGAGGCAAGGAATGGGTCCTCCCCCCATAGCTTCTGGAGGGAGTGTAGCTCTGGTGACATCTTGTTTTCACAGTTCTTGCCTCTAGAACTGTGAGAAAGTTCAATGAGAAATTTCTCTTGTTTCTAGCTACCATTGGTGGTAATGTAATACAGAAGCCACAGGAAACAAAAATGTCACTTTTTCCCCCCAAATTACATATGCAAAGGGAATAAAAAGGTAAGCTTTCTTTTTCCAAGTCATGTTAATAAATGAATAAATATGTACTTATTATTTAATATTTTAAAATATATTTCAATTGTTGGTTGAAAGGGAAAGTGAAAGTTGCTCAGTCATGTCTGACTCTTTGCAACCACATGGAAATCTCCAGGCCAGGATACTGCAGTAGGTAGCCTTTCCCTTCTCCAGGGGATCTTCCCAAACCAGGGATCGAACCCAGGTCTCCCACATTGCAGGTGAATTCTTTACCAGGTGAGCCACAAGGGAAGTCCAAGAATATTGGAGTGGTTAGCCTATCCCTTTTCCAGGGGATCTTCCTTGTTTCCATACAAGTCCTACATCCATAGGAGGGCCTGTGGCACTTTGTACAGACGTGGAACTTGATAAACATTAATGGGATGAATAAAAAAGTTGAAAACAATGCCTCACCTTGTGATACCTATTTCTGGCCAAGTAGCCTCGTAAATAAGACTGAAGGACAATTGTGGCAGTTCGCGTGATCTTGTATCTCCGGCGAGCTACATACATGCGCCAGTACTTCTGAATGATAGTGGCTGCCTTGGTTCTGCGCAGGAACTTAGCATAGCTGGTAGAGAAAGAGTGGCGAGTTGTCAGTAGTCAGAAAAACCCAGGAACACATTTTGTAGAGGATGAAAGCACCAATATCTTGCCATAATAAGTAGTACTTCCATTGATTATTCTAATAACATACATGTTAAATCAACATTTATATTTCTTATATTTGTAGTTAGTTTATGATCCCAGAATATCTGTCCATCTGTTATCTTAAATGAACCTTACCTAACCCTAAAATGTGGGCTGTCCCATATCACTCGATTTTACAATAAAGAAGTTAAAGGTCATAAAGGTTTATTCCTTTTAGGACTGTGCTTATTACCCCAGGCTATGTACCCTTTACACAGCAGACCAGTTTACACAGTAATACCATACCTACTTATCACCAGCTTCCTGAGCTCTATCCATTGTGAACGCATGATGTTTTTCCTCAATCTATTTACTTGGGCATAAGTTTTTTTTATCATTAATTCACGTCTTCTGATAGCTCTAAATTAAAATTATCCTAATACGTAATCACATGTAAGTTAATTCTTTTCTACAGTTCTCAGCTTATTGCTCCTAAAAACATCTCAATGGAAGCATTTTTAACAGGTTATATCCATGATTGTCCTAATTTACAGATGATTTCTTCAAGTCCATTAAAAGTGAAAGTGAAAGTCGCTTAGAGTCTGACTCTTTGCAACCCAATGGACTATACAGTCCATGGAATTCTCCAGGCCAGAATATTGGAGTGGGTAGCCCTTCCCTTCTCCAGGGGATTTCCCAACCCAGGGATCAAACCCAGGTCTCCCACACTGCAGGCAGATTCTTTACCAGCTGAGCCACCGGGGAAGCCCAACATAAATGTATAAAAAATAAATACTGAGGACATGAGTAGACAGTAATTTGTAATTTTTTTTGAGGTTCAATCTGATTCCTAAAGGTGAGTGAAATTATATTCTATTTAACTGTCTTATGAGTTAATTCCTTGGAACTAAGAAAAGGTAAGGTGTTGCCTTGAGTGGATGTGAGAGTTGGACTATAAAGAAAGCTGAGCACCAAAGAATTGATGCTTTTGAACTGTGGTGTTGGAGAAGCCTCTTGAGAGTCCCTTGGACTGCAAGGAGATTAAACCAGTCTATCCTAAAGGAGATCAGTCCTGAGTATCCATTGGAAGGACTGATGTTAAGTTGAAACTCCAATACTTTGGCCACCTGATGTGAAGAGCTGACTCATTTGAAAAGACCCTGATGCTGGGAAAGATTGAAGGCAGGAGGAGAAGGGGACGACAGAGGATGAGATGGTTGGATGGCATCACCGACTCAATGGACATGAGTTTGGGTAAACTCTGGGAGTTGGTGATGGACAGGGAGGCCTGGTGTGCTGCGGTTCCTGGGGTCGCAAAGAGCTGGACACGACTGAGCTACTGAACTGAACTGCCTTGAGTGGTAGGGTGACCACCTCACCCCAAACTGTCCTAGCTTAGACAATAAGTCAGATGCACTCTCCAATCTTGGCTGCCCCTGAGCCAGCGTGTACACGCCACCAGGACACCTACCATCGGGCCTGGTGGCCTCGCACATATCTCTGCACAGTGATGGCAGCCTTGCGCATGCGCAGGTACTTCTTCCGCAGGAGCCACCCTCGGATTGTCTTCTGGATCCGGATGCAGGCAGCCCTCAGCTTGTCTGCCCTCAATTTTTCTAGGTAGGCCACTTGACCAGCCCGGAAAAAGATCTTTGTCTTCCCAAACTGGTATTTGTCCTTGTCCTGTATTTGGAAGAAACTGTATACTCAGAAGTAGAAATGATGACCAAATAAGTGAATTTTAAAGAGAGAAAAAAAAAAAAAAAAGTCTAAAAGCAGTATCAGTAAAGGGATGAAACTATTAGCTAAAACTTGGGCTACATCACAAATATCTAATGGAGCCAGCTTTTTGATCCTAGGCAAGTTGAGCGAATAGAAGGGACTTTAAGGAAAACTGCAGTTTAAGAGTTATTTTCCAGAATTAGTCTACCTGGAATTATTATCTGAAGCCCAAAACTTGGTTGTGGGTTATAGGCAGCTACTATTTGCTTGTTTGTATTTTAAATATCTCAAGGAAATGGAGATGCTGACACTCCCTCTGACTGACCCAGGCTGTAAGGATTACATCGGGCTGTAAGTTCCATGAGAAAGCTGAAGGGACAAAAACACCAGTGTGAAGAAAAAGGCAGGAAGTAATACATACAAAATAAAAACAAAAAGATTGAAAATGCTGCATATTCATGTTAAGAGTTAAGTTTCTCAACAGTTATCTCTTGGTTTTATCAATAGTAAGTCTGTCTACAAATTTCAAAAATATAATCATTTATAATGCTCACTGACTTCTGATTATAAGCAAAGTTGAGCAGTAAACACAGATAGATAGGCATACTATTTTCGGTCTATTACATTCTGATCCAACTATTCAAAAGCATGTGATTTATTAAGCATCTCACATTGAAAGAGGAGAGTTTATTTGTAACAATCAATATTGTGATCTAAAATTCAAAGTGAAAACAGAGAAAATAACTTTTCACTGTAAGCAAATATTTCCTATCTTGTACATGAAAAGAGAAAATAGGAAATCACATACATCTAAAACTACTTCAGTTTAAATCAATAAATCTTACAAAGGAAGCTAGCTGGAAAAGCTAGTAAGTGGTTCCCTTTCCCAGCCCCATCTCATCTCAGCCCCTCTCCCTGCTCCCCAAGCCTGCCCTCCTCTGCCTTGTGGTCCCAAAGCTCAGCCAGGAGAGGTCTAGGGGAGGAAGCTGGTGTGGGATGACTGTCCCTACTTTCTGCTCTTCATTCCCTAGAAAGGACTTGGGCCAAATTCAGAAAGGACCCAATTCTTTTACACATCACCAGGAAAGTGGCCTAAGCTATTTCAAGAAAAAAAAAAAATTATTACCAGAGAAGAGATATTACATCTAATTAATAGCTAGTAATTATTACTAATTTCTTCAAAGTGAGTTAATCCATCCAACCTAATGTCAAATAAGTGAAAATATAATATTCTTTAAAAAACATTTCATGACTCTTAAATTCTCCACAGCATACATCAGTGGCTATCCAAGTGTAGTCCTCAAACCAGCATCAGCATCACTGGGAACTTGATAGACATGCAAATTATTGGGCACATCCCAGACGACCAAATCAGAAATTCTGGAGGTGGGGCCTGGCAATCTGTAGTGTAACAAGTCTTGTAGGTGACTCTGATGCATTCTAAGGTCTGCAAATGCCTTAGCTTGGTAGACAAGACCCTTCAAACACCAACTCCGATTTCCTAACGAATTCCTTACTTCCCAGGCACCAATTTTTTACTGCAAAAACAAAAATCTTACTGTATTGTTTTTTTTAGAAAACTATGCTTTCCTGCTTCCATGTTCTTTGCTCCCTACTAGGATAGTCTCCTTCCAGTTTTACACAGTCTTACCCACCTTTCAGGGTCTGACTCAAAATACATGTCTCCTCCCCACAGCAGAAGTGGCTTTGTCTTCCTCTGATTTCTTCTCTCATTCATTCAGCATTTCATAGACACTAAGGTATATTATACTTGTCTTTAAAATGCATTGATTTCGAAGACATACTATGTTACCTGAGGATAAGACTTATTTTTTCTTAATCACACAGCATTTGGCCTGGTGTCTTTCATAAGTAAGTACTCGGTAAATTTTTATTGAAAATGATCCAGTTCTAAAAAGAATGCATCTGAAGTCTGGGCTCAGGCCTCACCATCCTGTTTCTTGATACTGGGCTGTTGTCCTCACTAGTCCTTCCATCGTAGAGACAGGGAGCCTCGAACTCCAGACAGTGTACCTCTCTCCACTCCCACTCCTGAATTCATTGAATTAGTGCTATTTGGACACCCCTAAGACTTGTACAGGTTATAATCACAAGGCCTTTGGCAAACATCTGTTCAGATACAGATGAGTGAAAATCTTTCTTACCACTATCAGTTTCTCTAAAACATTCTTGCATGTTTGCTTTCTGTCACTTAGCACATCTTTTTGCTTCATTAGGACCCGATAGCGGCTGAAAAATTCTTGGTAAGTCCACCTACGAAAAGAGACTCATGTCAGCTTATCTAAGGGAGCAGGAACCTCCCCCACGAGGATCCCTTGTATTTGAAAGCTGCCAGGCCCACCGAGAGGGGAAACCTGCTGCGCTGATCCGAATGGTTTCCAGGACACCGCATGCTCTCAGCTGCTGCACTGCCCTCTTCTCATCAAACCTATGAGGAAAGGTGGAAATCATTAGTACACAAAAAAGTCTGGCTCTAGCCACAAACTACTGTCCTCAATCCAGAGACTGAAATCTTTTGTAAAGAGCCAAATGAATAAATCAGAAAAAAAAAATCAAATGTTGGAGTACTGATTCAAAATTGAAAACTCCATTTTGAGAGTGGGGAAGATTACTAGAAGTAAGAACATACACCAAAAACTCATAAGAAATACCACTGAGCATATTTAAAAAGCCCAAGCTCCTCTGTTCTGTGCAGTGCTCATTATATGCCTTGGCCTGACTAGTTGGTCTCATAATTCTTTAGTTCACCATACAGAGCTACCCGAGAATAAAGACTGGCCAGCTGTGGAGATTTCTTTAACAAGAAGAACAAATTAAACATGCCCCATTCAGTTTTTTGTTGTTGTTATTAATTACTAGTGTTCTAAAAGCTATTTAACTCAGTGTATACATACTAATCATTAACAGTGTCCATGTCAGTTAAAAAGTATTTTATATCTTAGCTGCAGTTCACTCTAGATAAACAGCACCTTAATGTTAAATTGACACTAAAACAGGAAGTAGCAAGGCCTGCTTCTTACAGGATGATCACTCCCCTTACGCCCCAGTTGTGCCCTGAATGACCTATCTGAGGTTTCTGTGGTGCCGTCTTCTCAGTGTTTTGTTGGTGATGGGAGATGGGGTTGGTTGACACAAGGTAATGGGCCCTGGGGCTGTCCAGAAGAGTTGCCCAGGGCATGAAAGCTTCTTCCTGCTTCTCACCTCCTCAAAAAAGGCTTCTTGGGAATGAGAAGAATACAAGAGTCTTTGAGAAATGCCCTGCAGTCTAAGGCAGAATCTCCAGTGGGCAGGAGTGGCAGGAGCATAGTTCAGGAGCATGCACACGGTGCAGAGTGGGAGTTATTACAGTGTTTGGGAAGGTGCCTTATCTTTGACCCACAAATTCCTGTTCTAGAAATACAAGTAGTCTAAGGAGATATTCAGGCAGGCAAATATACAGAAATGTTTGGGAAAAGATGTTTATCATAGCCAAGGAATAACCCAAATGGCCATCAACAGGGAATAACTTAAATAAATGAAGGTATGTCTCTATAATGGGATATGACGTAGCCTTAAAATGGTGATAACGATTTGTATTTACAAACATGGAAAACACTCACAATTTATTAAGTTGAAAGTGAAGTAAAACAGCAATTACAGCATGATTCCTTCTCTCTTATTAATGTCTCTCTCTCTCTTTCACAGAAACACACACAGAGCAGGGAAGGACTGATCAAGAAGATCTATGTCAGTTAATACTTATTACCTCTCTAGGTATAATGAAATGCTTTTTCATTTACTTTTATACTATTTTATATTTCCTGAAAATTGTTTTTACAATGTGCATGCATTACCTTCAAAATTAGAGAAATATTTCTGTTTTGGAAAAAACTTCCTCTCATGTATGATATTGATGGAGGACAAGATGCATGGTAAAAAGCAGACTCCTCTGATGCTTTCAACAGTTGAAAAGCAGCAGGGATGACTGTGAGCCTTTGCTAAAGCAACCTTATCTCACCCAGCTCTGGTTTTAACTGAAGCCCAAATTAACCAAAAAGTCTTAAACTGAAGTAAATTCAAAATAGAAAGTAGAACTAGAAATGTGTGGTTGACCTCAAATGTTTAAAATTGTCATAAGGCCAGCTGCTAATTTGTTCTCACTTTTTTCGGGGTTGGGAGGGGTGGTGGTCTACACTGCATGGCCTGTGGATCTTAGTTCCCTGAACAAGAACTGAATCCAGGCCCCAACAAGTGGGAGCATGGAGTCTTGGCCACTGGACCACCAGGGAAGTCCCTGTTCTCAAACTCTTAAAAGGGAACAAAAACTGAAAAAAAATTCTATTAACTATTCCTTCTACAAGACATGAAGATTTACTCACGTATTTTTTTCCCAGCTGCCGGTTTGACAATCCTTATGAGATATGGATTCTTTTAAATTCAGCAGTTGAGAAATACTTACGTGAAAGGGAACTTGAAGTCGTTAGGCTTGATACAGCGCACATAGTGAGGGGTAGTGGCGTTCAGGGTCTCCATAAGCAGGTGGAGGGAGTTTCGGAACTGCATGAAAAAGAGCAGAAAGGCGCATCAAGGTTTGTCAGAGTCAAAGATGACATAAAACAACCTAAACTTTTCTTTTAATGGCGCTAGTGGAGATGACTTGGCCACCTGTGAATCTGACCAGCGCCAGATAGTAGAGCTGCTAGGGCTTTTGGTTCAAATTTCCTTAAACCCTAGCATTCACATGCTTACTCTGTGACATTCTTAATCTTCCCTCTCCCCCAGACCCTTTAAAATAGACTTTATTTTCTTAGAGTGGTTTAAGGTTTACAGCAAAGTCAGACAGAAGACACAGTACTTCCCTCATACCCTCTGCCCTGGCACAGGCGTGGCCTCCCCATCATCAACTTTCCCCACCACAGTGGTACATTTGTTACAGCTGATGAACCTATTTGGACACATCATCATTATTATTATATTAGAGTTCACTCTTCCACACACATTTCCGCCCCCCCCCCCCACTTTTAATATAAATTTCTGTGGCTTTCTGGTGTACACTCAAAACTTTGACTAAAAATACAACCTTGCTTTAAGGATATTAAGGTCATTTAATCATGTACAGTGGGAATTTTGCTGTACAATACTGAAAAAAGTAGCAGATGACTTCAAAAAAGGATAGGAAATGAGGGGGAGAATCTGAGAGTACAACCAGGCTGGGGTTAGTTTCGGGACGCGGGATGAGACTGAGGCCTGTGGGCCCGTGTCGGGCCCTGCTTCTTGTCTCCTCTGGCAAACAAACTGACTAGCACTCAGTCTCCTGCCCAAGGCTGAGCCCTTATTCGGGCACAAAGCTTGTGTGCCATGTTTCCCATGCCTCCCCCCTACCCCGGGTGCACAAGACATCAGAAATGAGGGGGCAGGGTTCCTGGGCTGAAGGAGTTGTACAACTCTAGAGAGGAAACAGCCAGAGACCAAAACAAAGGCAGCAGTGGTTTGTGAGGGAAGATAAGCACTAGAAGAATTAAAATGTAGAAAAAATGATTTTGGGCAAAGCTTCTGCAGCCACGGGTCTATGATATGAGAGGAGAAGTATGGAGGCATGAATGGACAGAGTTCCACATTCTCAGAGTGAGCGCTCCAGCCTCTTGTCACCTGAGGACCCCACCTGGGAGGCTGACAAAAGAAGACCCGAGGCTCCAGTTGAGCCACAGAGAAGCAGCACCGCGTGACGGCTCCCTGAACTCACCTGGTGCCCCACTGTTTTCTTGTGCTCTTTGGCCATCTGGCCTGGTCTGCCTTTGGTGGGCTTTGAAAGGGTGCGGGTGAGAGGCGTGCGCCCTGAAGAGGTGGCTGAGGTTGGGCTGATGGCCTTCTCATCGTCTTGAAATAATTCTGGTAGCATCTTAAACTGAGTCAGAAACAGTAAAAGGAAATCACACTCTAAACCCAAACTCAAATGGAAATCTTTACAGAAACATTAGGATGATTTGCAACCCATAGTGATTCCCTTCCTTAAGTAACTCCTTTCAGAGTCACATTCCAGAAATAATTAATATCTGTGGTAGGAGTCAAAAATATGAGCAGAAGGGACATAAGTGCTACAGAAATATAGGTGGAAAATGCAATAATTCTACAACCTTTTTGGGGGAAAACAAAATCAAAACTGCTCCTCTGAGATCTGAAATCTTAATCCATGGGAAATGCCCTCTAAACATTTTACTGGCTTTAAATGATAACTATTTTATGAGCAAAAGACTAACTGAAAGTCCTATCTTATCACCTCAGTTCCACAAAATGTTCCATCTTCGTGCTTCATTTATCTACACACCAATTCAAATGGTGAGCACCAGCTAAACGCATTACAATTGGGACGGGTGTCAAGAACTAGTTCTACAATATAAGATTTAAAAAAATCATGAATTAATAATTTTTAGAAAGTAGTTTGGATTATAGGAAAAAGAGTAAAGCTTTGCATTTGTTTTCAAAGGATTTATAATTTAACTGCATAATTCCTGTAATCAATTTTGTGTTCTATCAGGATAGCGAAAAGAAAGACTATTAAAAGATCTGATAGTTAATAAATGGATGGATAGTATAAGTTAAAGTGGTTGGAAAAAAAATTTATGGAACAAAAGAGACTTCAACGTTTTGATATATGTACATATCTTTACAATAGTGATGCATTCCACAGAAATAAAATAAATCCTTCTTATAAGTCAAAGTATAATTGCAATAACCAATTATTTATCTAATAATCTCAGAGTATCTCCAGAAGAAATAATTTTCTTAAGAGAATTCTTTCATTACACAACAAAATCAGTTAATTTTGTTTGCTACAATGTGTATATTAACTATAAGGATAATTTAGAATATAATTCATGATGTATATAACAAATTGTTATAGATGACATACCAATAATGGCTGTTTGCTACACAAATGAATGTATCCTTTGATTTACAGAGTTCATATAGCTTGGTTGGCTACAAAGTAGGGGAGGGGGGAATGTTTTACCATTATATTGTATTACAAAGGGGAAAAATAAGAGTTCCTAATAAATTTGATCTGAAAACTCAGCATGGAGTTAAGATGTTAAGTTACTTGATAATAGGCCAAGTACTCTGGAATCTATCTAGACTGTTCTATCATTCACAAGTAAATTGCTAGCTCTACACTAGCACTCCCTACCTAAATTTGTTTTTGTCTCTTTTGTGTACAATGGTTAATAGAGCTGGTTTGAAATATCATATTCACCACTGGTGCAACAATTTAACAAATCTCTACAATATCTACCAGAAAACTGCTCAATGTTGAGAGTTCAGAATATACACACACACATGTATATGCATAAGTTTTGTGTCCTCTTTACACAAATTATGAATTTAAAATTCTCTATATTGAGTTTCCATTTCTAAAAAGTCCGTTTTATATTGTCATATTAGAAACTACTCTATTATTTCTTCTTTAGGCAGAAGTCCTGCTTCCTCATGGCCATTTTTCTCAGACTTCTTTCCTGGTTTTTCCTCAGGCCAGTCTCCAGAGTTGAAAGCCTTATTCTCTACTATTTTTACCTACTTGTTCTCCCTAAGCAATCTTATCCAGTACTATTGCTTTAGTGCCATCTTGCTCTAAAGACTATGAATTTATATGACCTACTCTGACTTTCCTTCTGACCTGCTGACTTACATTTCCAACTTCCTATATGATATGTCCACTTGACTACTTAATTGCCATCTCGGGCAAAATATGTCCAAGACAGAACTTTTATTTTAATTGAAGCATAGCTGATCCACAATGTCATGCTAATTTCCACTAAAAACAAAGTGACTCAGTTATACATAGATATATGTTATTCTTTTTTCATATTCTCTCCCATTATGGTTTATCATAGGATATTGAATACAGTTCCCTGTGCTGCAAGGGTAGGACCTTGTTGCTAATCCACTCTATATATAATAGCTTATATCTGCTAACTCCAACCTCCTACCCCACCCCTCCCCCAACCCATTCCCCCTGGGCAACTGCAAGTCTGTTTTCCATCTCCATGAGTCCAAGACATAACTCTTTTGACTCATTCTCTCAAAGCCTGATCTTTTATGTCTTCACCTCAGTAAGTGGCCTCATTATTCATCCAGCATTGAGGCCCAAAACACAGAAATAATCTTCAATTTCTCCCCTTTTCTCACTCTCCATACTCAAACCATCAACAAGACCTGTCAACTCTCCCCACAAAGAAATGAGAAGCTATTTCCACTGCTATAACTTCAGTATCTTAATCCACTGTCTCTCCCCTGGATTATTACTCCCCATTTCCAGCTTCCCCCATATCTCCACACAATAGCATACCATCCCCCATATGAAAACTGTCCAAACTTTCCAAAGCAACAGGAAAAAAATCCATACTCTTTACCATTGTTGTTGTTGTTCAGCTGCTAAGTTGTGTCCAACTCTTTGCGGTTGCATGAACTGTAGCACACCACAGGCTCCGCGGGGTTCTCCAGGCAAGCATATTGGAGTGGGTTGCCATTTCCTTCTCCAACTCTTTACCATACTTGCCTCCAAAAAGTGGCCTCTCTCTACCCATCCTACACATTCTACTCACCTACCATCATCTACTCACTCCAGCCACACTGGCCTTCCTCATGGATCTCAAACCAACTAGTTTATACAGTCTCAGCACTCCTCACCCTATTGACTGAGGATTCCAACTTTATTTGAAGAGAGAAAGGCAGAGAAACAGACAGTCAGATATATAAGTAGGTAGATATGCCTGGACATTCCATCTTGTTTCTTTGATCTGTCTATACTTAAGACAGGAATCTGAATAATTTAAGGCTGAACTTATATGTCTATGAAATAGTATTAAAAAAGACAGAAGCATCCAAGTAACTGCTTCATGAAGATGTGGGAAATCATCTCAGTAGCAGCACCATTATTCACCAAGCTTTTTATACATGAAGCACTGCTCTGAAAGCTTAATACAACCTATTTAATCTTCATAACAACACTTGAAAGATACTATCATGATTCTATTTTACAGATGAGAGATTTACAGCATAAACTCAGTAGATGAACTGTGCTTCCCCTCATCAATTAGCAACACTGAGAGCAGAGGTTACAATTCTTTTTCATGGTATTTGGTAGAGTTGCAATTTAATAGTATTTAGTCAAGTCCCGATTTATGTGTTTCTTGATACTTGATGTGGCAACAGAAGATATTTTTATGGTGGGAAAATATAAATTAAGGCACCTTCTTGGAATTATTTGTTCTAGCTCAATTGAAATAAATAAATTTATATTAAAAAAAGACACCTTCTGTTAAGTTGACAATTTTGGCCAGAAGCTGAAAAATTACAGGAAAAAAAAGAAGACAAAACACATACACCCACAAACAGAATCCCACACCATATTACCACAAATATAAAGCACATAACACAAATATTGATCTTCTCAAGTTAGTACTTCCAAGAGTACAAATCAACAGTAGGTTACACTTACTTCCTATCAGATACAGAAAAATTAAAATATAAAGTTCATACCGTTGGGTTGGGTTTTTTCTGCTGACTGGGAGCAGTGGGTATACATCTCACACCACCTCTATCCCAACTGCAACAGTGCTGTAGAGACTGACTGTGCTGTGCTAAGTCGCTTCAGTTGTGTCCAACTCTTTGCAACCCTATGGACTACAGCCCACCAGGTTTCTCTATCCAGGAGTTTTCTAGGCAAGAATACTGAGAAGATGCCCTTCTCCAGGGGATCTTCCCAACCCAGGGATTGAACCCATGTCTCTTATGTCTCCTGCATTGGCTGGAGGGTTCTTTACCACGAGTGCCACTGGGAAGCCCCATAGAGACTGGAAGTCACTCCAAATGATTCCTCAGAATGCAGAGCTACTTTCTGGAAATTAAGGATTCACTAGCCAATCAGAAAAGTTCAGAATAAAGTCACAAAAGATTATGGATGCCTGGGGAATAAGAATTGATGAATGCTCTGTGTAAGCTAAATTATTTAGAGTAGTACCATTAGAATTCCATGGTTTTTCACTTTGCCAACAAAGATCTGTATAGTCAAAGCTATGGTTTTTCCTGTAGTCATGTACGGATATGAGAGTTGGACCATAAAGAAGGCTGAGCACCAAAGAATTGATGCTTTTGAACCATGGAGCTGGAGAAGACTCCTGAGAGTCTCTTGGACTGCAAGGAGATCAAACCAGTCAATCCTAAAGAAAATCAACCCTGAATATTCATTGGAAGAACTGACACTGAAGCTAAAGCTCAGATACTCTGACTACCTGATGCAAAGAGCCGACTTGTTGGAAAAGACTCTGATGCTGGAAAAGATTGAGGGCAGGAGGAGAGGGGGTGACAGAGGATGAGATGGTTGGATGTCATCATCAACTCAACAGACATGAGTCTGAGCAAACTCCAGGACATAGTGAAGGCCAGGGAGGCCTGGCATGCTGCAGTCCATGGGGTTGTGAAAAGTTGGACCTGACTGTTTTTGAACAACAACAAAAACTAAACAACATCAATGACTGGCACTGTGAGAGTATTTTCTCTTACACATCATTCCTATGAGTTATAAAGCATTAATATTCAGGGCTTACAAGGATAAGTGAAAAACTGACTTTTCCTACAGATACTTAAGACTATAGATTCATCATTTTCTGAGGGTTAAAACTATAACTTGGTCCTTATATGATCTTTCTATTGAAAGTAAAAGTTTTTATTCCAAAAACAAGAATCAAAATGTTCATATAACATTCCATTGAAGTTAAAGGACTTTCTTAGAAAAAAACAGAACCTGCTGGTCAGAAATCCGCAAGAATTCACATGAATATTTTTAATCTTTCACTGAATACTTGAATATCTACTTTGTTAAACTAAGTAACCAAGTAACTAACTTCCTGGTTTGCTCCCTGTAGGATGGACGTGAGCTGTGCTCCCCTCCCAACACTTTCCTGATGAGAGTCAGAGGGTGGAGGTTAGGATCGACCTCATAATCAACCTCAGATACACAGCACAGTTTGTTACAATCTGGAATATTGTTTTCCTACTAGAATACAGTGTTTCTGGTATCTAAGCCTAAGAAGAATAATTTCAAAGTGCTTCGGACCACATCTGAAATTGCACTCAGTGATTCAGAGGTCAGTTTTTACCTGGATGGAGTGCTTAAGGCCATGTTTCTGGTGCATCCCTTCAAAATGACATAGCAAAACCCAAAAACCATCAATTTTCTCTCATGGTGTCTCACAAAGGCACAAGAGAGCCTGGAACTGCTGTGAGGCAATAATTTCACATAAAATACCATTGCATCATGGTTAAAAATGCAGACTCTCAGCTCAACAGCCTGAGTTTTAATTTGGCTTGGAAAATGACTAGCTACAAAGCTTCTGTGCTTCAGTTCCCTCCTCTGTAAAATGGGAGCAGTGATAATATCACCTCATCATAGGATTAGATGAATTAACATTTGTAAGACATTTAAAATGCTACATGACACATCTATTTGATGAATTAAATCAGCAGTAGGGCTGATTTTGTTAGAAAAATTATAATATGTTAAAAAGCTAATGCTTAAGTCATGAACATTTCAATGAATATATCCTAATTGGAGAAAGCCTATACAAGGTTACCTTGCTTGATTTAAGAACTTTAATTTGTTCTTCAAAAACGGTGTCTTTATTCTTTTCCAGAAAGCCTTCACACTGGTATTCCACCTGAAAACACATTGGAAAGTCTCCTTAGTTAATAAAAGCTTTGAATAGATATAATTTATCATCAACAACAAAAATAAGTATTAGGCCCAGGCCATATGATGGGCTCTCAGTGAAGTGTTATTAGTTTTATTCTAAGAAACTAGTATCATTCTTGGTAAGAAGCATGTTAACTGTAGAGTAAAACTCTCAAATACTGCTTTTCCTACAGTGGCAGTGGTGATTACATGTGATCTAAAAGATGATCCCAATTCATGCGTAGCTTCATAAGAAGCTGTTCTTCTTCATAACAGCTTCATAAGCCCCCCAAGGCCAACCACTGTATCTCTTCCAAACCTGGTTCACCTTTCCATAGGGGAAAGTCTCCTTTGGGGAAGAAGAGACTGAAGTGAGAGAGAGGGTCAGAAGGAACAAACAGCTATCTGGCAGAAAGCTGAAGTGATGATCACGGACAGAGGTGGAGGCTGGGTAAATACTGTATGAGCTGGTAAGGAGGACTACATGAGACTGGACTCTCCCTGTTCCTAAAAGACTTCAGCTATCTACCACTCAAGGGTCCCCAGCCTGTACTACAAAGCCCTTAGATGGCCCTGAAGCCATCCAAAGATCTCCAGCTAGACGTAGGACAGACCCTGAAAACCCTCAGCTCCTGACAGGGACCATGGGAAGCTTACCAGAAGCCTACCCCACAACCTCCTTGAAATATAAACTAGTGTCACAGCTCCAGGTGTTCTGAGTAGACTCTAGAACCTGTGAAGCAGCAGGTCTGCATGCCTTATTAGCAGGGACCCACTCAATCAATCTCAGAGGGCCACACTCGTCCACAATTTCTTTTCTGAAACCTCTGGGGTCACTATCCAGAATCTTTAAGTAGATCTGAAGCAGCAATCTGTAATCAAACATATTAATATTTATATATTTCTTTAACTGAAATATATAAATATCCACCTAACTGGGATAAATAAAGACTATAAATAACCTCATGTTACTTCAGGTCAAAGATCAGGTTTAGCCACTAAATGAATTATGAAAATACTTGTGTATTTCAGAGTTTCTTGGATTTCAGAATTATAGATACAGGACTGTAAACACTCACTTATTTCATAATATAATTCCATTTAGGTTAAACCAATAAGCCAACAATTAAGCTTACTTTTCCTAAAAAGAGCTAAAGAATGAAAGCTCAGCAAAGAAAAAACTGCTATCTATTGACTATTGATTTTTTTCCTTTTTGAACTTAAGTATTCAAATAGAAAAGAGATAATAAAGCTTCCTTACTTTGTCAGCAAAATGCTGGATGATGAAAGCTTTGTTTGATAGGCGGGGCTTCTCAAATAGTGCACATTTGTTCAAATGTGTGTTGTACAATTTTTGGGCCCAAGTGTCATCTGTACCTTTAGGCATCTACATTCAGGAGAAAAAAAGAGTAAGAAAACAAGGTGAATATCGTTATGGGATTCTTCTGATGCATCACCCAAGAGATCGTGTTTTGACTTTGCCTAACAACTTTAACATCCAATTCAGGAACTCATTCCTTTCACATTTCTCTCTGAGAGGTCCCAAATCAATGATTGGGGTGTGTGTGTGTGTGTGTGTGTGTGTGTGTGTGTGTGTGTGTGTATTTTCTTCTGTCCATGTAATTTTTCAGGTGAGAATACTAAAGTGGGTTGCCATTTCCTACTCCAGGGGGTCTTTCTGACCCAGGGATCAAACTTAAGATTCTTGGGTCTCTTGCATTGGCAGGCAGATTCTTTACCACTAGCGCCACCTGGGAACAAAAAGCAATGACTGAGACCTGCCCATGGGTGACTCAGCCCAAGCTTTGAGTAACTCAATCTGCCTGGACCAAGGGTCATCAAATAAATACTCAATATACTTTTATAGCAATGAAAGCCTCACAAATGAAAGATGACATACCATGATTATCATATATTTCAAACAATTTGTTAAATAAAGATTTTTAGTTGGAGTTTCAATATAAAATCTTCAAAAATTAATAGAATGAATATACAGAGAAGTAGAAGATCTACTAGATCTGAAAAGCTCTGTGAACCAATTCAACATAATTAAGATTTATACAATTTTTATACAACAGTAGGATACAAATTCTATCCAAGTTCCCATAGACTGTAAGCAAGGAGACACTGGGACATATCCAGGGGTATAAAAGAAGTTGCAAAAATTTCAAGGTCTAAAGGTATTGAAATTAAATGGAGTCTGTTCTCTTATCACTGTGGAATTATGTTAGAAATCAGTATCAAAAGATATTTAAAAATAACCCACATATTTTCATGTGCAATGTGACACTTGCCAAGAGGGATCCTCAACTTAGTCATCCTTGTATTTTTTTTTTTTTTCTTAATAAAAGCATTCTTGTATTTATGACTACTAGGTTGTTACTGAATTTTTGTTATTATGAAAACTGCCACAATGGCTCCTTTTAAACAAAAACTTTGGATTCTCTTGTAAGTATATTCATAGGGTAAACTCTCAGCATTTCTACTTCTGGTTCAAAAGGTATGTGTATTTAAAATCTTGATAAACATTCCTCAAAAATATGTTCTACTAACTTTTGTCCTTCATCAAGAGTATATATGCAATAAATACTAATTTGGTATTATCAAATTTAAACTCACTTGATAGGTAAAAAGCTGTGTCCTATTTTTGTTTTATGTTTTATTTAATTTCAAGTGACACTGAGCACCTTTACATGTATTCTTTTTGTTTACTGAAGGTATAGTTGATGCACAGTATTATGTTAGTTTCAGTACAACATAGTGATTCAGTATTTTTATAGACTGTACGCCATGTGAAGTTACTATAAAACTCTGACTATATTCCCTGTGCTGTACATTACATCCTTGTATTTTGTTTATTTTATACCTAGTAGTTTGCTCCTCTTAATCCTGCCTTCACCTATCTTGCCCTTCCCACCAACATCTCCACAATGGTAACCACTAGTTTGTTCTTTAGTATCCAGGAGGCTCTTTTTGTTTTGTTACATTCATTTGTCCATTTTATTTTTTTAGATTTTACATATAAGTGAAAACATACAGTATTTGTCTTTGCATTCTTAATGTTGTAGGAAATCTAGATGCTTAGGAGGATCAGCACACATGAACTTGTAACTTATGACATATAAACTAAAGAACAACTAAGGGAAAGGATAGGTTGTTTGTCTAGAATCACTCATCAGTGAAGCCAGGGATCCAATATTTTTTCCACATGCTGCATCTTCAAATATTAAAACTAAAGCTCTTTACCTACCATATATATAAGTAATAAAGAACTAGTCAAGTTTAAAATTACAGATATTTAGAACTATTATTCAAAATACCTTTTGTACAATTTCTTACATTTCCTGAACTATATCATACCATTGAACAAAAGTACCAAATATAAGCATATCAATGACAAAAGTGGCTAAAATTGGTAGTAGCTGTATCTAATGCCAGTTTTTCACATAACTTAGAATCAGCTGAAAAGGGAGGGGAGATTCTCCTAGTCTCAACTATATTTTGAACCCTTTGGAGCTAGTGATCCTTCAGAATGCAAGTTAGGGTAACCCGCACTCATTGCCACTGTGGCACTTCATGGTATACTAGTGAATCCCTGCTTACCTCAACGCACAATTCTGATATATTAAATACATCAGAAAATCATACTTACCTTGCATTCCTCATCCAGCAAATCTAGAATGCCCAGTTTAGATTCTATAAGATTAATGCAAGGCTGATTATCATAAAAATCTATGAGTGTCCATGGAATTTGTTCTTTCATATATTCTTCTTGTTCTAATTTGAAAACGTGCTGAAATGAAAAAGAAAAAAACTGGCATTACTACATCACTGTCATAAATGTTAGTCAATAAACATGTATAAAACACAAGTTGAGACAGTCAATGGCTTCTAGCAGCAATCTTGGAGAAACATGATTTACAGGCAGAGAACAGTATAAGAAAGCAAATATAAACCACGCATGGAGAAACCTCAGCTACGTAGGATTTTTGGCAAACAAGAAAATCTAGGTATGTGAATATTTAAATAGCTGATAAATGTGGCAGCTTTTGATTTTTTGATATGTATATATCCAAAACCACACTATGTACTTTTTGGCCCCTTAAATTATCGCACAGTGTTGCTAACCATATGGGCATAGAAATGCCTTAGCTGGCCTTGAACAACCTGCGGAGAGGATGCCCTCCAGACTACTGAAACATTCTGGGTGATGCTTACAGCATGACAAAGTAATTCTTTTAAGGGACCATGGTGTTGAAGTTCATGTGCCTCAGAATTAGATAACAGTTGGTTTTTTGTGTCTGCCTTGATTATCCTCCACAGTCAGGGAATCTATGGCTCACTTTTCTGGCTTCTACATCCAATTCTGCCAGCAGCTGCAACCACTACAAACACATTACTATTTCTGCTAAATGCTTCAGCCACTGCTTCTCATCTCCATCCACTCACTTAAGCACAAATATGTATTGACTGTCTACCATGTCCCAGTCACTACACACCATTAGCAAAATAGACACAGACTCAGCCCTAAGAGACTTTGAAGACTAGTGGGAAAAACAGACAGAAATCAATCACAAGAAACAGAATTACAAACTGTAATAATGTTCCAGAGAAAAATAATGGCCAGCTATGAGCTCAGGAGTTCCTAACTAATTTGGAACATGGTAGCAAGAGAAGGCTTCCTTGAGGAAGGGCTGTGTGACCTGAGGTCTGCAGTGAAGCAGCAGCAGCAAGAGAAGGCTTCCTTGAGGAAGGGCTGTGTGACCTGAGGTCTGCAGTGAAAGGTAGTTAGGTTGGTCTAGGAAGGAAGGGCAACAGAAGCACTGCATCGAGCTGACCAGCCAACGGAGCCAACCCACAAATTCTAGTTTCTATAGGTGCTAATGATCTTTACTCACTTCTTCCTGCAGGGTTCTGCTTTCCTTTCTTGTCTCCTTTGTCACACTGGTTCTCTCACATGTCCTGCAGCTTTTCTGGGAAGATTATCCCTCTATGGCTATTACCAGACAACACATATTTCTTAGAACCCAAACCCCCATGAAACCTAAGGGTTACCAAGATTTCTGATATTTTATTCTCCTCACACATCTGGAACTTTCCCACTTTATTCTATACTTATTATAATGCTGTTCTTGGCTCATTTGCAGCATTCATAGTCTAACCAGGTGTGAAAGCTTTAAAAAAAAAAACCCAAACTTGTCATACATATGAATATTTATGTAATGCTAATTAGAAAGCAAATTTCTTCTGTTCTTTTGATTAATGAGAAGGCAAATGGGGCACCATGTGTCAGCAAGATGCCCTGGCTGATGGTAGCAATAATTCCTCACAAATGATTCCTATCTTCCTTTAATTCATTAATTTATATGCAGTGTGGTCTTCACATTGACAATAGAAACAGTCTCTATGTTTAGTTTGGCAAAATCCATGGGACCTCAAAAATTTTCCACTCTTAATTGCAAAATTAAGGGCATGAGGTTCAATATGGCAAGAGATGCTTACTCGGTAAGGTAATGACTCCAAGCACTAAACCTGCCAGTCACCATGTTTCTCCTGCCCACTGCCCACCCCACAGCCCGTGCTGTGGGAGCAGCCTGATCACCAAGTTCTTTACTGTAAGACCCCATGCTCCAAGACACAGCTAGTCAAGGGCCAGAGTTCTCTGATGAACAAATGAACTGGGTTAATCACATTCTCTTTTCTCAGATATAAGGACTGGGAAACATACAATTAACAGTGAAAGCTGATGCTGCAAGAAGTCAAGATGAATGGGAGTTAAGCAAGTTAAGAAGACAAAGCACCTCAACCACTGCTTCTTCACAGGAAGTGTGAGGTAAGTGAGGAAGCAAAAACCTAGACAAAATATATACTATCTGAAGGAGAATATATGTCATCTGATAATAAGAAGGAGGGAAGAGAGAAGGAAGAGAAATAAGAGAGAAAGGGGGAAGCCTCTCTCTCTTGTGCAGAGAGAGAGAGAGAGTGTGTGTGTGTGTGTATGTATGAGGAAAGAGAGAGAAAGAGAGAAGAAACAGATGGACAGAGACAGAAAGAGGGAAAGGGAAACAAAAGAGTCAGAAACACACATGCAGAGACATGAGGTCCTCGAGAAATAAAACAAATCAGCCAGTCCCTAATGAGGCTGGCGTTAGTTCCTTAATACTTCCAGTCACCTTGTGCCAAAATATACTGGGAAAGAGCAGAAGGCTCTGCTGTTGATTAAAGTACTGAGAAACTCAAGAAAACCTTGAGAAAAAATAATATTCCACTTAGTGTCTGACAGATTTTTATTAATGTTCCTTATGCAGAAACACAAAATATACCAGTCACATTCTTATGAAAACAGCTTAAAATTTTAAGATCACTTCTACATTATTTCACTATACTAAGTAGCTTAATTTGCCTAAAAGAGGGTCCAAATTTTTATCAAAGTACAATATTTTATGCAATATTTTACAAAGATCAAATAGTCTAGAGGTTTTATGATGACAAGCAACGATCCCTTATTCTGTCTCAACTCAATCCCAGTCTCATTCCTTGGAAACAACCATTTTTAACTCCCTCAGCTATTCTGGTATTTATCTCTGAACAATATGCTTTGTTGTTGTTGTTGTTATTGTTTAATCACTAAGCTGTGTAGGAATCTTTTGTGACCCCATGGAATGTAGCCTGCCAGGCTCCTCTGTCCACGGAATTTCCCAAGCAAGAATACTGGAGAGGGTTGCCCTTTCCTTCTCTAGGGTATCTTCCTGACCCAAGGATTGAACTTGTGTCTCTGTATTGCAGGCATATTGTTTACTGCTGAGCCACCAGGGAAGCCCTAACAATATGCTTGTTGTTGTGTGCTCAATTGCTTCAGTCATGTCCGACTCTTTGCAACTCCATGGACCGTAGACTGCCAGGCTACTCTGTCCATGGGATTTTTCCTGCAAGAATACTGGAGTGGGTTGCCATGCCCTCCCACAAGGGATCTTCTTGACCCAGGGATCAAACCCACATCACCTGTGTCTCCTGCATTGGCAGGTGGGTTCTTTACCAGGTGAGCCACCAGGGAATATGTATATGCTTATCAGCTATTATTTTATTTATTCATTTAAAACTTTCGATTTCCTGATGAGACAGATGAGGCCAAATTCATATATATCACTCTCTACTATTCCTCCTCTATCCTTCCGATATTACAATTTTTAGATCTTTTGGTTTTTATTATTTTTGTAACTTAAAATAATATCTTTAAATTTCCATTTTTCATTCATCAATTGTAGGGTATACCACTCAACCTCTCTTTGTATAATGAGGATAATAGGGCTCTTACCCATCCTTCAGTTCTATTCTTTTTCATATTCTAATTCCGATAGGTGATTCATTTTAAACATTCTATTTTATCAATAATAATCATGCCTAATCTTGCACTTAAAACTTGTACTTAGCATGTGGTGAGCACTTTACATATTCCAATTCTTTAATCCATATAACTACATGCAAACTATTACCATCCCCATTATACAGATGAGGTGACTAAGGCCCAGCAAGGTCAATTAACTTGCCCAAGGTCCCCTAGAAAATCAATGCAGAGTTGTATTCCAATCTTAATTTTTTTATTTTATTTTTTTTGCTTGCTGCTGCTGCTGCTGCTAAGTCGCTTCAGTCATGTCTGACTCTGTGCGACCCCACAGACAGCAGCCCACCAGGCTCCCCTGTCCCTGGGATTCTCCAGGCAAGAACACTGGAATGGGTTGCCATTTCCTTCTCCAATGCATGAAAGTGAAAAGTGAAAGTGAAGTCGCTCAGTCATGTCTGACTCTTAGCGACCCCATGGACTGCAGCCCACCAGGCTCCTCCATCCATGGGATTTTCCAGGCAAGAGTACTGGAGTGGGGTGCCATTGCCTTCTCCTTTTTTTGCTTAGCCAGTTTAAATATATTTCCTGCTTGATTTCTCTGTGTTTTTTTTCTTCCCCTCAGCTAATGTGCTTTTTAAATCCCTATATAGAGATGTAGAGGGTTTGCAGCATTTCTTTTTTTTTTAACAAGATAACTTTATCTTGTGGAATATCTGTTAACATCCTGAGAAATTTGACATTCTGAGGAACATGTTTTAAGTTGAATCTGAATCCACTTGAGCTTAGACTTGCCAGCTAGTGTTGGACGGTCTCCTGCGGAGGCATGGGTTGGCAGTGGCTTGCCTTGGGGACGGGGCACTGGCAGTAGCAGTCCTGGAAGGTGACCTCCCAGAGGTCACCATCAATCCCACCATAGAGCCTGTAGCCCAACCATTTTTAAGTGCTTCCAAATCCCTCAACACCATGATAACATATCTGCTATTACTACTTCACAAAAGCCACTCAAAATTCTTCCACTGCCATTGTCCCAGTGAATGTCTCAGACTGTTGAAAAGAGAATATGTAAAACAGAATACATAAAAAATATGTAGAAAAGAGAATATGTCCTGAATTTTTTGCCCTGTTGCTGTTCAGTCACTCAGTCGTGTCTGATTCTTTGTGACCCCATCGACAACAGCATGCCAGGATTCCCTGTCCTTCACTATCTCCTGGAGTTTGTTCAAACTCATGTGCATTGAGTCGATGATGCCATCCAATGGTCTTATCATCAGACTGTCCTGATATCTTGCTAATACAGCAAGTAAGAGTTAAGATAGTATTAACTCCACATATAGTTAGCCTCTGGGATGACCAACTGAATGATATCTCTGGGGTCAAAGTTTCACACCCCTAAGTCACTATTTAACACACTTTCTGCTTCCGTCTCTCAATTTATTTGGACCAAATTTTCACTATTCTCAGACAGCAGATGACCTTGAATCCAATCGGGACCATAAACATCTTTCCTAGGTTGCATCATTCATTAATCATAAGTTCCTCAGCAATTTAACTGCTTTAAACCATAGATAATAATTGAAATTCATAACTTCACTTTAGGAGCCAGTGTTTAAACACATACCAGGAATTCAAAGAATAATTTTTGGCAGAATATTATTTAAGCAAGAAAATTCTTACCATATTGAATTGTTGCTGTAGTTTTTCATTTGCGTAATTTATGCAAAACTGTTCAAAACTATTTATCTCAAATGTTTCAAATCTGTAAAATCAAAAATAATATGGGAAGAGGAGAAAAAGGAAAAAATAGCTTTTAAAAAAATATTCAAAATGTGCACATTAGAGAGAAATAGGAAATTCCCTAACATTGCAAAACTTACTTTCCACATCAGTGAAGATAAGGCTTTCTAAGTTAGTAACACAAAATATGTACCCAGCAGATAGACATCAGCAAAGTGGCAGAGATTTTTTTTTCAAGGTGCAGCATGTGAATATATTCAATAATATGAGTTTTTGAGGGCATATTCATCCCCAAGTAGGGAACAATCAGAATTACAATAAAGCTACTGCTCTTGTCAATTCACAGATTCACAATTCTGTGTTTACATAAACACAGAAGGGAAGGGAATAGAAATGTCAAAGGTTTTTTTGAGAAGTGAACTGGATGATGAAAAATTAGGCATCAAAAGGCACAAATGTATAGGAAGGGGTTCAACATTAAAGAAAGGTACCCAGAGAAGGCAAACTAGCAAATGAAACTAGACTTTAAAAAACTCTCTTCTGATTTTCCCTTTAGCTCACCAGTAGGAGACATAGTCAAATACCTACTTGGAGTTACTAGATAATGACTAGAAAGAAAGGCTCAGACCACTAAGCCAAATACACTCACCCATAAATGTCCAATACACCGATAAAAGAATGCTGTTTGACAGCAGAATGGAGTGCCTGATTGACATGATCTACAATCCAGTTAAAGAGCTTGGCATAGATGTGCTTGGCCAATGCATCACGGGCATTCGTGGCCTGCAGCTTGGAGATGGGCTTGATGTACGTCTCCGTGGCAGTGGCCAACTTCCGATGGCAGAGCCAGTGACCCATCTCCTCAAAGTCCACACCCATGAGGTCACAGAAGATGCTGAGGGGTTCATGCTTGGGCTGCCAAAAGAGAATGGGTTATTTCCTAGGACCAGATCAATCAAGTAAGAATTTACTAAAAATATATTAACAAAGAGGTAACAATTAAACCTGACAATTTCTTTTCTACAACAAACACCAGGAACATTTGAAGCTGATCAGTGATAATCACAATCATCCATCAAACCAGAATCTAGGCAGCATTTTGTAATCTCTTCTAGGACTCACTTCAAAAAATGACCTCTTCCTTTGTCTCTTTATCATACTTATTTACATCCATCTTCAGGCACATTCATTTAGTCAGTCAGAAAATGAGTCAGCTTGTCTACAAATATATTATATCCCAGCAGAAAAAAATAGACATGTACCAGCTTCCTTGGTGGCTCAGAGAGTAAAAGGATTCATCTACAATGCAGGAGACCCAGGTTCAATTCCTGGGTCAAGAAGATCCCCTGGAGAAGGGACTGGCTACCCACTCCAGTATTCTTGCCTGGAGAATTCCATGGACTGAGGTGGGCTACAGTCCATGGGGTCGCAAAGAGTCGGATACGACTGAACAACTAACACTTTCACTTTCATGCTGTCCTCCTAGAACTTATAGTCACTAGGGGAAATGGACATTAACTAAATGATTGCTCCCTAAAATTAAAATTACTACAAAGGAGGACACTATACTAAGATTCCATGTGTAAGGAATGTGCCCTATTCAGGGAGACAGGAGACAGCGGCCTTGAGAAATGGAGTTGATATCTGAAGAATAAGAAGGGGTTAACTAGGTGAAAGGGTCTTCCAAGTAGAAGGGACATCTGGTATAAAAGTCCTGTGGTGGGAGGGAAACCAGAGATGTGAGGAACTGAAGCTATGTGAGGGAGATAATGTAGCAGATGAAGCCAGAGGCTGTTCCATGGCTAGTCTTTCCTCTAAGAGCAATGAGGGCCAATGGCGGGGAGGTGTGAGGTGGAGGTACTAAAAGGTTATAAACAGACAACTTAAGAGTTATTTGTGTGGCTTCTTAGACTAGTATTTCTAATCTAAGGATCCCCTGCATCATCTATGACAGGGATCCCCAACCTTTTTGGCACCAAGGACTGACTGTAGAAGACCATTTTTCCATGGATTGTGGAGTGGGGGATGGTTTGGGGATGCTTCAAGAGCATTACATGTACTGTGCACTTTATTCCTGTTACTATGATATCAGCTCCATCTCAGAGCATCAGGCATTAGATCCTGGAGGCTGGGAACCCCTTACCTACAGGGATCCCTGTATCCCCTACAATGTCTTCCACAGGTTTTGCATGAGTAGGCATGAAAAGTATTCATAAATTAAAAATACTTATTTAACTTAACTCATGTTAGTACATTATATTTTTTAACATCTTCACTCACATGTTTCAATTGCATGATAACATTCCTGAGGAACAGGCAGGGTGAGCACTGCTATCTCTAATTGACAAATTAGGACATAACATCCAAAAGACTAGCTTGGCAAAAAGCACACCGCCAGTTTATGTCAGAATTGTCATTAGACCCTGGGTCTCTTGACACCCTCCTCCCCTGACCCTTCCCACTGAAGCAGTCCCTTCTTTCATGTTCCCTCCCAAGTAATCACTTCAGACACAAATCAGCACCATCACCATCAACATGGATCAACTCCCTTGAATAAGCAGCTTATTTCATTCATTTATATATGAATTGTGTGACATTTAGAAGTGGATCAGCACTCTAAACATTTTATTTGAATGGTCCTACCATTTTGTTCTATGAGGTCAATGTTGTTAACTGTTTGGTTCAAATGTTCTATAACTTAACTAATTTTTAGACTTCTTTACCTATCAGTAATTGAGAGAAGTCAGTAATATCCCACTATGACAGATCTGTCTTTTTATTCTTGTGGTAATCTTTCACTTTATATATTTTGAGACTACATCATTAGGCACACGCAAGTTTAGAACTAGCACATCTTCCTGGTGAATACACATCTCTACCAATACATAGTGACCCTATCTCTAGCGCTGCTTTTGGCCTCAAAGTCCATTTTGTCCAGTATCAATGCAGCTCTACCAGGTTTTTTCCTAGCTATTATGGTGTGTCTTTTCTCAACTTTTTACTTTTGAACTATCTGTACCTTTACTTTCCAGGAATGCTTCTTTCAAAAGTATATACCTGAATTCTAAAACTGGTCTGACAATCCATATTAACTAAAACATTGGTTCATTTGTAATTATTTCTATTAATAACTTTTTTGGCCTTTACCTGTCCCTCCTTTTCTAAAAATTTCTCTTTCTTGCTATTTTTGGGATTATTTTTTTAGTTCATTTTCTTCTTTATTAGTTTGAAAGCTTCACTTTCTGTTTCTATGATAGAAGAATTGATATATTAGCTAACTTAATGTAATTAAATAACATGAACTCCAAACACTCAATCCCAATCTGTAAGTTTTGCTATCCAGTACTTTATTATCTTTTTGGGAGGAAGAAAGGGCTGGTGATTCACTTTAGTTTTTTAAACTTTTTATTTTAAACTAAATTCAGACTAACAGAAAAGTTGCAAGAAAAGTACAAAGTATTCCCTCCACCCAGATTCCTTAAATATTAACATTTTACTGAGTTTGCTCTTTCTCTCTCACTCTTTCACATACGTTTGCTGCTGCTGCTGCTGCTGCTAAGTCACTTCAGTCGTGGCCAACTCTGTGCGGCCCCATAGACAGCAGCCCACCAGGCTCCCACGTCCCTGGGATTCTCCAGGCAAGAATTCTGGAGTGGGTTGCCATTTCCTTCTCCAATTCATGAAAGTGAAAAGGGAAAGTGAAGTCGCTCAGTCGTGTCCGACTCTTAGCGACCCCATGGACTGCAGCCCACCAGGCTCCTCCATCCATGGGATTTTCCAGGCAAGAGTACTGGAGTGGGTCGCCATTGCCTTCTCCTACATACATATTATTTTTCAGAGTCTTTTGAGGGCATGTTGCAAACATGATGCCCTTTTGATACTGAATACTCTACTGTGTATTTTCCTAAAATTATATAACTATAGTACAATGAATAAAATCAGAAAATTAGCAGTGATACAACCCTATTACCTAGTAAATTTTACTGACTGACCTAATAATGTCCTCTGAGGATAGGGTTGTTAGGGACCAGGATCCCACTTCTATGGTCCAGGATCCAGTCTAGGTTCGTACACTGAATTTAGTTATCTTATTTCATTAATCTCTATTAATTTGAGGAGCTCTTCACCCTTTTATTTCATTTTGTCTTTTGATAACTTGATACTTTAGAAGGGTAGTGTGTCCCTCAGTTTGGGTCTGTATGATGTTGCCTCATGATCAGATTTGGCATGCCTTTTTGGTGGGAATACTAGAGAAGAGATGTGGTATCCTCCTCAGGATGCTGCATCAGAACTCATGCGATGCTGACTGGTTGCTTGGTTATGGGAATGTCTGTGAGGTTTCTCTACTACCTTTCCCTCTGTAATGAGTTTTTTGTAAAAAGTATTTTGTGGCCCAATACACTATTTGTGTCTGACTCTGTGCAACTCTATGGACTGTAGCCTGCTAGGCTCCTCTGTCCATGGGATTCTCCAGGCAAGAATACTGGAGTATTCTTGGGTTGCCATGTCCTCCTCCAGGGGATCTTCCCAACCCAGGGACTGAACCTGCATCTTTTATATCTCATCTCCTGCATTGGCAGGTGGGTTCTTTACCACTAGTGCCCCCTGGGAAGCTCAATTCATTATTATTATTCTTTTAATTAATCAAAATTTGCCCATTTTTTTATTGACTCACCATTCCCTCTGGAATTTTAGATCTTGTATCCAGATCACTTTCCTTCTGTCTTAACCATGTCTTTTAATATTTCCTTTAGTGAGGGCCTATTGGTGACAAATTTTCACAAGTTTCTATTTGTCCAAAAACACATCTATCTTTTCCTCATTCTAAAAAGATATCTTTACTGGATATATGATTCTAAGTTAGTAATTATTTACTTAGAACACTGAAGATGGCCCACTGTTTTCTGACTCCTATTACTGCAGTTGGGAAGTGAGCAACCAGTTTAATTGCTACTTTTTCAACACTAGTATGTCTTATCTTTCTTTGTGTTTCAAGAGTTTTCTCTCTGCCTATGGTAGCATTATGGCGAGCCTAGAGGTGGGTTTCTTTTTATTTATTCTATCTGGGATTTTTTGTCCTTTCCAAATCTGTGGTGTAGTGTCATTTTCACAGGTTCTGAAATGTGTTAGTAATTACCTCCTCAAACATTTTGTCTGCCTCATTCTCTTCTTTCTTTCCCTTAGAAATTCTCATTAGATTAAAATTAGATTCTATTACTCCATTCTTCATCTCTTTTAACTATTGTTAAGGGCTCCATCTGTGGGTCCCATCTTGCATTTTGCATCATTTCTTCATGTCTGTCTTTCAGCTTATCACTTCTCCACTCAGTTGTATCAAATCTGCTATTAATTTCTTTCCACATTCTTAGTAGGCTTGACTGCTATCTGTTGTTTTGCCTAGCTCTTTCTATTTTGTTTTATCATGAGATTTGAGATTTTTGACTATGAGTCAGTATTTCTTGTAACTCTTCTCATGGGACTCTGTTGAGGCCTGGATTGAAGGTGGATTTGCATTTGCTTCTGTCAAGCTTCCAGGGCACTACCAATCCAGGATCAATTTAAGCCAAGTTTTATGTATGTTGCTGTTGAGGACCATCCAGGAACTATGAAAACAAACTAGGAAATAAGTATGAGGAGCAGCTCATTGCTCTAAATTTTTAGGGAACTATTTCTGCCCTCCCCCCTCCCCCCCACCTAGCTTAGAGACTTGATTTTTCTTTGTACTCTTGGAGGAGGTGGTGAGCATGTTCCCCATTTAGGGTCTCAATTTTAGCAAAAGTTTGCCTTCCTGTTCCCCTGTTTATAGGAGTCTGAGGCTTTGTTTTTTGTCTTCCGCACCCCACTTGGCTATGAAAACCATAGCTCAACGTCACTGGGTTCAGCAAACGCCTCCCAGGTGAGTCCGTGCTTCTGCTCTGTTCCAAGTTCCTATTTTCACTCAGTTTATATATATATTAAAATATTTCTTATGTATTTATTAAAGTTCTTATGTATTTATTACAAATATTTTTAGAATATAATTTATCCAGCATGAAGTGTGATCATAACACCTAGTCCAAAACTGGCAAAAAACAAAAGTCTCTTTCATTTTAAAAATGAGGAAACTAAGGTTCAGAGAAGCTAAGTAACTCACCCCAAAACATAGACTGCATAAATAGTAAAGCTGGGATTGAACCCAGGCGGAGATGCTGAAACATGTATTTCAAAACTAAAGTCTAATTTACCCAAATTTAAGTCACATGAATTCATCTACATGTAGATTTGCAAATATCAACTTGGGTGTCTGAAGAGTGAAACATAAATCTCAGAATTGTTTCCTATTATAATCCTTGAGGAAGCAAGATGGAAAAAGAATTAATTATATTAAAACTGCCTCCATTTTAATAAAGTTAAAAAACACCTAATAAGTATCTACATATATATGTGAGTGCGTGCATTGTGTGTGATCTTTGATAGGGGTGATCAGAAAATACTGCAAATTACAATGCCCAATGAGAACATTCTGAGACTGTTAGGTTTTATTACAGTTTAAACAAATGAATTGGATTTTAATTCTCAGTGTGTAGTCATCTCTACCTAGGGAAGAATATGTAAATCATAGTGAAGACACCATATCTCTCCAGTCATCTAATTCCTTTTCCCAGGAGTAATCACTGCTAACAATTTCTTCAGTAACTTTTAAACCATATTCCACAGGACAAATAAACTTATCAATTCTAGTATGTGTGTCATGGGCCAAACAAGCTCTTCACTGTAGACTCACCAATCCAACTTTCACATCTAATATTTCCCACCTCTGTTTATACAGCTCACACATATACCCAAGTTCTTTCCTTCCCCATCCCTCCCACACACACAAGCAATCACTGTGAACCAGGGATCTGATCCACATTTCTTTATCAACGGTTCAAAATTCTACTCTAGACAGTGTATCTTTCCAGTAATTATCTCTCTGATAATTATTAATGTTAGTTAATAGAGAGACTCCAAACACATTGTTTCCATAAAGAATCAACAAAACTAAAACACAAATCAACTGTCATCACAGGAAGCTTGCTCTGAACTCACAGGGATTGTGCAGCTGTCTGAATCTCGAGACATAAACACAACATTGCCTAAGTGTAGGATGCCAGCAAGTATTCGGAAAATTCCCATCTGATAAGATTCACTAATTCCTGAAACAACAGAGTAAATGAACAGTGATTAATTTCAGAATAGGAACTAAACAATTAAAGCACATAATTTAACTTTTTAAGAGTTTAATTTTTAACACTTGAATACTGCCAGATGTTGTACACATTATAATGTGCCATAGTTAACAACACTTTCACCTTTGTTGACCTTTACACATGATGCACTTTAGCACTGTGGTTTAGAGCATCGGCTGTGTAGTGAGACAGACCTCAGCTGGAAGCCAGGCTCTGCTCCTGACCTGCCATCTCACACGGGCAGACACCTTCACCCTTCTAGTTTCTGATTTGAGACACAGGGACATTAGAGACTATCTCAAAGGGAGCTTGTAAACATTAAAGGAGAAAATACACTTAGTAAAGTTAACACACTGTGTGACACATGGTAAGTGCTAAACAAATTCATCACACGATTTAAGTATCTCACTAACACTACTATTTAGCTCTACTCTAAATGCAAGTTGTGGCTCAGTAAGGTTGTTTTAAGTCAAATTATTCAATCACTTCTTTTAACTACAGACCAAGAATAATTCAAAGAGACCACACAATTAAAAATGTTCAGGCTGGTGCTATGCCCCAGCCTGACAAGTGAGTAAACAAAGAACTAGAGCAGGACCTGAAAGATCAGACAAGGATGAGAATGCAGGTCAGCCCTTGGTGGTTTACCAGATGACGCTTCACTCTTCAATAAGGTAAGATTTTTCCAGAATATTAGATATATATTATGTTTAAGCAAAAATATTACAATTATTTCCAAAAATGCAATCATATACAGGTAATTCAGAGTTCATTTTACAAGGAATGTTTCTACCATCTCCTGCGTTATGACTTTTTCAAATTTGCAATTTTCTGTTTATAAACAGAGTTAGCACTGGAAGTAAAGCAGTGTTTCTCAAACTATAATATGCATATGTGAATCACCAATGAATCTGGTTAAAATGCAGATTCTAGTTTAGTAAGTCTGAGATTCTAAATTTTTACAAGTGGTCCTGGATCATACTCTGATTGCTGCTGCTGCTGCTAAGTTGCTTCAGTCGTGTCCGACTCTGTGCAACCCCATAGACGGCAGCCCACCAGGCTCTCCTGTCCCTGGGATTCTCCAGGCAAGAACACTGGAGTGGGTTGCCATTTCCTTCTCCAATGCATGAAAGTGAAAAGTGAAAGTGAAGTCGCTCAGTCGTGTATGACTCTTAGCGACCCCATGGACTGCAGCCTACCAGGCTCCTCCATCCATGGGATTTTCCAGGCAAGAATACTCTGATTAGCAATACTTTTAAATTAAATTAACTCATCTCAGGTTACTCCTCAAAATACCAATGTATGACTTTAGAGTTATTCATATGCTGAAACATTTAAATAAATAATTCAGCACTAAAAGTTGTATACTACATTTCTAAAGGTCAATTTATTTATATGTAGATCCAATATATTTTTTTAAATCTAGAAACAAAACAGTGACCTGAGCCATTTCAGAAACAAATAAACTACATGTAATACATTATTTTGTCACCAAGCCAGCTCAACCACATTTCCAGGCCACAAAAACACACCCAAAATGAAAAAAAAAACAAATACACAAAAAAATCCTATAAAACATAAGTTTCTGAATAGAAACCCATTCCATTCAGCTCTACGTTTCAGATTTTGTAAAAATTTAAATAAACAGTCCCATATCTTTCCCCTGAAGCCGTGAACGTATGCTTTAAATAGCTTTATTGAAGAATAATGTGCATATCATAAAACTCATCCATCTTAAGTATGCAATTCAAAAGTTTTGGGTAAATTTACAAAGTTGTACAATCATTACCATAACATATTTTCAGTATAGTTCCCATGATCCCCAAGAGAAACTCTATGCCCATTTGATGCCCAAATGTTTTTTATGAAGAATGTTAAATCTGAAAAAAAAAAAAAAGTTAAATCTCCCCCAAATTTTCACCACTTAATATGAAGCTAAGCCAATATTCCAAATCAAAGGTTGCCTGAGTCAGAAAGCTATTGCTTCCAAGAATTCAAGGATAAGATTACATACCTAGCAAAGTGCAGGCCTGCCTGGTATGTGCCATCTCCTTGGCATCATCTACTCCTTCAATCACAGGACTGCCACCTTGATTCGTGTAATGAAAGTTATTTGCATCTCCTGCAATTAAGGAAAAATTTTTAAAAGATTTGCAGTCTATGAAAAGGCCTTGACTTCTACCCTTATGTCCACTCTGCTTTAGAGGCAGTGAAAGCACAATTAATTGTATAGAGTCTGGAGTCTGACTGTCTGTATTTTTAGTTACATTTTAATACAAGACTCAAATTAAATAATGGAGCAAAATGTTTGTAGAGTTTAAGTGAATAGTCCTTTCCTAAAGGTTTTATTTCAATCTACATGCTAGGATAATTTCTTCAAACACTTTCCTCCTTTCTTCATCAGAGACTTCATATGGTTCTACCACATAAACTCCTTTATATTTTCTTTCCTTTTAAACAAGGCAAATTTCATACATACACAAAAGTAGAGAAACTAGTATAATGAGCCCTTGTGTACTCATCGCACTCATCTTAAACAAGTATCAACTCAAGACTAATCTTGTTCCATTTATACAGCCACTTACCCCTTATCCATCCCATGGGTTATCTTGAGGCCAACTGCAGACCTCTTATTTCATCCATAAATATTTCAGTACAAGATAATCTCCTTTTTAAGAAGTAAAGTTATGAACTTGGAAATAAACAGAAGATAATACCAGCACAATAAATCTAATGTCTTATTCATACCTAATCGCAGCACTTTAAATTCAGGTAAGTTTGCTGAGGCACAAAGTTGATAGAAGATATGATAGTTTCTCTCCTCTTCTGCCTTTGAAATAAGAAGAGTTATCAATTACAGAATTTTAATGTAAAACTCAGAAAAGTTTTATGTTTAATATCTATGATTATTGAAATGTGATTTATTAACTATGTGCATCTGTTTGAGTGTATCTGCTGGTCAAATTCAACACAATATATGTGATAGTAATGCTTTTTAAACTAGTAAACAGCTTGCTATATGGCACTGTCATAAGAGATCTGTGACTTTTGGGGAAAGTAAAATCTCTGTTGGCCCAATACTCATATTTTCTCACAGTACCTCTTAGATTCATGGTCTTCCTAACACTCTGGGGAAAAAAAGTCCCATCTTTCCCATATCTTAGACTGGACCATCTACTGTAGTTGTTTGTAAGAAATCCACAAATGCACTACATCATCCATATCAATTTAGATTATATATTTAAAAATCAATAAAAATATATTTCAAATAGAAGGTAAATTGTGTACAATTC
The DNA here is from genome assembly GCF_019923935.1 of Bubalus bubalis. NCBI lineage: Eukaryota > Metazoa > Chordata > Mammalia > Artiodactyla > Bovidae > Bubalus > Bubalus bubalis. The sequence goes on from NC_059167.1 coordinate 45,382,048, forward strand.
TAAGACCATTTCTTAGTATTTTCTGACTGCCTTCTTCCACATATATACTTTCAAAATACAATGTAATAATACTGCTCATACAAAACTTAATTCTTATATTCTATCATCATATTCCTGAATTCTGCAGTGTATTCAGTTGACAGAAAGTGAAAGTAAAAGTCACTCAGTTGTGTCTGCTCTTTGCAAACCCATGGATTATATAGTACATTGAATTCTCCAGGCCAGAATACTGGAGTGGGTAGCCTTTCTCTTCTCCAAGGGATCTTCCCAACCCAGGGGTTGAATCCAGGTCTCCAGCACTGCAGGCAGATTCTCCACCAGCTGAACTCAGTTGACAGAAGAATACAGCAAGTAAGGCCAAGGTCGGGTTTCATGCATAATGGGGGCTGGTGTCTGGTAAAGAAAACTTATTACATGGACAGAAGACCCTAAACAAAAAAACAATATACCAATGACTATAAGCATGAATAGGCAATATGAGGGCTTCCCTCATAGTTCAGTTGGTAAAGAATCTGCCTGCAACGCAGGAGACCTCGGTTCAATTCCTGGGTCAGGAAGATCCGCTGGAAAAGGATAGGCTACCCACTCCAGTATTCTTGGGCTTCCCTGTGGCTCAGCTGGTAAAGAATCTGCCCATAATGTGGGAGACCTAGGTTCGATCCCTGGGTTGGGAAGATCTCCTGGAGAAGGGAAAGGCTACCCATTCCAGTATCCTGGCCTGGAGAATTCCATGAACTTGTATAGTCCATGGGGTCGCAAAGAGTTGGACACGACTGAGCCACGTTCACTTTTCAGGCAATATTTTAGGGGGTTCAGTACATAGACAACTAGAAAAGCTGGAGAATCTACAGAAATGTTTTGATAATCTTTGTACATGAAGGAATATCAAATATGTACTCTCTGACTCACTTTGATATAACCAAACATCCTCAATATTATATAGGCTTGAGGGTTGGGGAAGAGCTAGAATTGCTTCACAGTTTCTAGGCAAGAAGGGTTTGGTCACCATACCAATCTTCCCTTTCATCGTCTACCTATCAATCAAATCTGTACTATTTAGACTCAGTCTTCTCTTAGATCATATATTTCCCCCATTGTTTCTTCTGCCTATTAAGTATTTTTTTAACCTCTTCGAGCATACATGTGTATACAATAACACTGTTCTGCATGTATCTAGATATTAGAACAATGGAGGAGGGTAACTATTGCTTTACTATACAAATCAGGTATTACATTTCAGTTCAGTTCAGTCGCTCAGTCGTGTCCAACTCTTTGCGACCCCATGAACTGCAGCACGCCACGCCTCCCTGTCCATCACCAACTCCCAGAGTTCACTCAAACGCACGTCCATCGAGTCAGTGATGTCATCCAGCCATCTCATCTTCTGTCGTCCCCTTCTCCTTCTGCCCCCAATCCCTCCCAGAATCAGGGTCTTTTCCAATGAGTCAACTCTTCGCATGAGGTGGCCAAAGTATTGGTGTTTCAGCTTTAGCATCAGTCCTTCCAAAGAACACCCAGGACTGATCTTCTTTAAAAGGGACTGGTTGGATCTCCTTGCAGTCCAAGGGGCTCTCAAGAGTCTTCTCCAACACCACAGTTCACAGTATTACATTTAGGTAGGCACAAATCAGGCACATCCCTAAAGTCAAAGCCTGACTAGTTCTAGGCTGCCCAAACTCATGACTTTCAGTATGTTTTTCCTACACGTTCTAAACCTTAATAGACTTGTGTGATGGAAGCTATAGACTCAGGTATATGGCAGTACCAGGGCTTTTGGAATCTCCATGAGGCAGGCATCCAGTGAAAGAGCTAGAGGAACCCCATGTCACAGTTTTCAGTGGGTCACCAGGAGTCCTATACTAGGAGTTTTCCAGTGGTAAGTCCACATTCCCTGAGCATAAACATGTCTGTCAGTGTTGTAATGTATAGTGTTTCCCATTTACAAATAAAAAAGGAGTAAGAGCAGGAGTTCCCTGGGGGTGGGGAGGATTCCAGATTTTCATTGCCAAGGCCTGCGTTCAATCCCAGATTGGGGAACTGAGATCCTGGAAGCCACCCCCACTCCCACTTTCAAAAGGACTAAGAGCATATGTGTGAATGAAAGTCTTACACCAATACGTAGACTTGAGTGTGTTCTCTGACAGTGGTTCACAACTGAGTTATGAGGATCTATTAACTCCCAACATTCTATCTAAACAATACCATATTCTGAAAGAAAAGAAGGAAGGAAAAAGGTCAAGAACATTTTTTTTGAACTGAGTTCAAGCTATAACTCATTGAAGCATAGACCAATGTCTTCCCTATCAACTGGGAAATGTGACAGACAAGACAAAACTATCAGCACCTCTTCTTAACTAATCTTTTTGTACAAGCATCTGGAGGAAACAGCAAAAATCATTAAACCTAAATCACTGTCCAGTCCCAAGACTACTAGTCTAAGGGGTATTCTCTGACAGGCATTGTTTCACATGTTTCAGTCCAGATGTAGTTTGTAGTAATACTGACATAACATGCTCAAGAGAATCTGGGAATAAAGTGAGCTCTGGAATGATACAGCAATCTGTATGTATACTGGCCTGGCTTACCTGGAACACCACTCTGGATTTCTCTAAAAGGTAAGTTCTCATATTGGCACCGATGATTCGATATCTCTTATCAAAACCAATCTCAATGTACTTCCCAAAACGGCTACTATTATCATTCCTGGTTGTTTTAGCATTTCCAATTGACTGAAAAACAAGGGGAAAAAAAAATACGGTTTTAGAAGTGCAATTCATGCCCTGACATGAACAGATTTGTTCAGGGAGAGACAGAACAGAGGTGAACACAACCCTTTAAAAGTGATTCTTTTAAAAACAGAACCAATTTTGCCTCTGCAAATCGCATGCTTTGTCACTGCACAATCACACAGGTATATACTAATAGTCAGTATCAGCCTTGTTATTTTCACACAAGTGATTTTCAGAAACAGCAGACAGGAGGCCAGCAGTTGGGAGGTCTTCACCATGGAAGAAGGCATGGAACACACTCATTCATGTCAGCAAAGGAAAAGAACGGATGGGACCAGGGGCTGCCTAGGCACAATCCATCCTAGTTAAATAACTAAGGTTTTGATTTCTTGAAATGTAGTCTGTTTCATGTAAATAAACTGGCTAAGACAAAGTAATATTTTCCTGGAAATATTGCCCTGGTGTTCAGGGTCTCTTTGTTTCAGCTGGATTGCTTATTAGTGGAGTGTTAGTAATCACCCCCTCAATTCAAAGCAATTTTCAGAAACCAGAGACAGTAAAATTTGGCTTTGAATTTGATAGTGGTATGTAACTTGCAAGACATCTGCTACAGAATGTAGAGAATGTAAATTTCTGCTAAATTTTTAATATAATCTTAAACACTTAAATGGCATATGCACTGCCTTCTGATTTAGGTGACATGCTTCTATAATTTTTACCTTCAAGGCAAAGCAAAAAGAATGCTCAAGTTAGAAAAGCAAGGGTTCACACAGTGCATATATTAAACGCTTAATTAGATAATTTCATATAATTAATATCTTTCCCTATGCAAAGCCTGTGACTACTAGGATTAGTACACTGAAACCGCAGCAGAAAGATATGAGAATGCTCTGCGGCATTAAGAAAGCAATATAAGAAAAAAAAAAAAAGGCAATACAAACACAAGTGATGAAAACAGCAGTAGCACAGCCACAAAAGTTAACACATTAGAATCTCTGATCAATCAAAGAAAACATGTTTAGTCTCTGGAATATGACAGGTATTATCCTATTCTGTTCTGACAACGAGAACACTGCTAAATTTAAGATTAACATTAAAGATGGAAAGAATGGCTGGAAACTACTTTTCCAGCAAAACTTGACACTACAAAATACACAACAAAAAGTCTCCATATATTCCTATTATTTTATTTTGTTTAGAAAATGAAACTAATGGATCAACGCAAAGTTTTCTTTCAACACAACACACTCTGTCAAAGAGCAGATGAGGTTACATGTGGTAGCAGTGGCAGAGCAGTGAGTCACTGAGTGCTTCCGGGGCACTGTCCTCAGCACCTTCCCCAGCAACTACGCAAGCTGGGAGAGGGTGGTCTACAGCTTCTCCTCCCTCCCAACTCCTATCCCAACCTCCACATGTCACCTCCCTTGGATCTCCTCAGAGTGTGGAGTGGACCTGCCAAAATCACTACACTCTGTGAGAAGAAGCAGTGAATTGCCAGGGTTGAAACAGATCCTTTTGTCTTTAAGTATAAGGTATATCAACATATAGCAAAGAATGGTAGAGGAGTAAATGAAATATAAGTCTGAAGATGTGGGTATCACAGCAGGCCCTACCACCAACTTGCATCATTTAATCCTCTGAAGAGTATTAGTGTCCTCATGTGTTAACTGACTAGAATAGACAAGCAGTAGTTGTTCAGTGGCTCAGTTGTGTAAGACTCTTTGTGACCCCATGGATTGCAACACGGAAGACTTCCCTGCCCTTCACCATCCCCCAGAGCCTGCTCAAACTCATGTCCATTGAGTTGATGATGCCATCCAACCATATCGTCCTCTGTCATCCCCTTCTGCTCCTGCCTTCAATCTTTCCCCGGCATCAGGGTCTTTTCTAATGAGTCGGCTCTTTGCATCAGATGGCCAAAGTACTGGATATTCAGCTTCAGCATCAGTCCTTCTAATGAATATTCAGGATTGATTTCCTTTAGGATTGACTGGTTTGGTCTCCTTGCAGTCCAAGGGACTCTCAAGAGTTTTCTCCAAGACCACGGTTCAAAATCATCAATTCTTCGATGCTCAGCCTTCTTTATGGTCTAACTCTCACATCTCTACAGGGCTACTGGAAAAACCATAGCTTTGACTAGAAAGACATTTGTCAGCAAAGTAATGTCTCTGCTGTCTAGGTTTGTCATAGCTTTTCTTCCAAGGAACAAGTGTCTTAATTTCATGGCTGCAGACACCATCTGCAGTGATTTCAAAGCCCAAGGAGCTGCTTTGCCTTTTGCTTCTCTTTTCTCAGCTATTTGTAAAGCCTCCTCAGGCAACCATTTTGCCTTTTTGTATTTCTTTTTCTTGGGGATGGTTTTGATCACCACCTCCTGTACATTGTTATGAACCTCCGTCCATAGTTCTTCAAGTACTCTGTCTATCAGATCTAATCCCTAGAATCTATTTGTCACTTCTACTGTATAACCATAAGGGATTTGATTTAGGTCATACCTGAATGGCCTAGTGGTTTCCCATACTTTCTTCAATTTAAGTCTGAATTTAGCAATAAGGGGTTCATGACCTGAGCCACAGTTAACTCCAGGTCTTGTTTTTGCTGACTGTATAGAGCTTCTGCATCTTCAGCTGCAAAGAATATAATCAGTCTGATTTCAATATTGAACATCTGGTGATGTCTATGGATAGACTCATCTCTTGTGTTGTTGGAAGTGGGTGTTTGCTAAGACCAGTGCATTCTCTTGGCAAAACACTGTTAGCCTTTGCCCTGCTTCATTCCTTACTCCAAGGCCAAACTTGCCTGTTACTCCAAGTAACTGGAGTACAGGTAACAGAGTACTCTCTTGACTTCCTACTCTTCCATTCCAGTCCCCTATGATGAGAAGGACATCTTTTTTGGGTGTTAGTTCTAGAAGGTCTTGCAGGTCTTCATAGAACCATTCAGCTTCAGCTTCTAGAATAGATGAGCAGTAGCATCCCTTTCAAAAATAAAACTATATGATTCTAAGCCTTTAACCTGATACGGAAACAAGGTTCTGGATATAAATAGTGCCTTTTGTCCTTTCCCTCTAAGTGTTTCAACAGCCTTACAAGTACTGTATTTATAACAGCCTCCCTAATGCTCTTTTCATTTCAATCAGCAAGAAATTGTTAAAGGAAAGAAGTTTTGTGGTCTTGATTTCACTACTGATTTCAATGACATGTTGAGTGCATTATTCTTCTTTACTAAATGGAGATGGAAATCTTCAACTACAATTTATTAAAGAGGAAAAAGAACTATTAAGACCCAGTGCGCCCCCATCACTTTCCTGGTCCCTATCTTAGGATAAAAATTTCTAGGGAATAAGAAGGGCGAAAAAGCAAATGTCATAAAATTGAGCAAAAAAGAATCATTTATTTCTCTGTACATCATTTGCATTTTGCAAAAGGAGTCTATGCTGAGGATGAGGAGCTGCTGGCTTTCCAAAGGATAATGTGCAAATCCCGTAAGTCACTGGGCTACAATGTTCAAGGTGTGGGATGACTGTAATCACTGGAGACATAGACATGCCTTTCTTGACATCACAGTAAAGGGCTCTGATACAGAGACATAATCCTGAGGCAGGCTTAAATGCTACAAATTTTCTAGGCCACATATTCAATATTTTACCTATGTTTTCTTCCTGTAACTGTAAACCCTTTGTCACCATTTTTCAGCCCTATATTCCATTTTAACCTTTCAAATTGGGATGCCCTTATTTGTAATTGTTAAAAAGTAGTTATCTCTTTAACAAATTTTATTAATCCAAATTCCTGCAGAGAAACTAAACAATATTATAGAAAGAAGCAGCTAAGCATAACTGCTGTCATTAAAAATTTTAATAAATTAATTTTTAAAAATGTATAACTGCTGTCTTTATTTTTTTTTGTTCTTCCTAGAAAATGAGGTAAATTCCTTATAACTGTATTTAAAAAGTAGTATCTGAAGCCATTTCAAATTTTTAATATCACTCCTACATAATACAAATCTGTGTTGTAGGAAAAAATGTAGTTATTTTTTAGAATATAGAAGGTCATAAAATATTTCATTCAACTAGACATATTCCAGAAGCTTCATTCCAGACTTATATGTTATTATACAGTCTGAATCTAGAAGAGATGGGGTTTCCTAATGCCATCATAATCAGGACTTTGGTATCTTCTAACATTAGGGACTAAGAATGGACTAAACTACTGTTGAACACCAAGAATTTGTTGTTATGATCAAAAACAGTAAAAAGAATGGCAGAAAGTAAATCCTTGCTGTTATCTAAACCAAAACAAGAAATGGGCTATACAGACTATATTATCACAATAGTAACATGAGTAGGATCTACCATTATATCTATATAGTTTAAATTCTTTCAAAATCTTAATATTTTCTTAAGATCTTTACTGCTTTCTTTTGACATAAGCATCTGTTTTCTCCTGTCCATGCTATTTCAGAAAACATTTCCAGTTCTCTTTCCATAGCTCCCCCAGCCCAGGAGGCTCTTAACTTCCCCAACATCTCTTATTTTCTCAATCCCAAGAACAGAAGTCCTGCTGCTCTAGAAGGTAGCCCTGTGGGCAAGGGGTCACAGCATACTATAATAAAGTGTCACACACAGCACTGCACACCAGGCACAATTACCTCTGGACTGATTAGTGCAAAAACCACTTGTATCACTGGTGTACCAGCCAGTTCTAAACGCCATCTGTGTTTGGGTGACAAATAAGACTTGACAAAGGGAAATAAACAGGAATAAAGAATGCTGACTAGGATTATTGTAAAAAAAAAAAAAAAAAAAAAGGTTTGTTTCTGCATGTCCAAAGTCATTTCTCTCCATTTACTGAGACTTATTTTCTCCATTTAATGTAACTTTCCTAAAATCACATCAATACACAAATAATCCTCCAGTTACAAATCCTAAAATACTCAAATTTTCACATGAAAAGGTCTGTTTTCTTTGGTCTGAGCATGTCTACTTTGTATATATAGTCTACTTTTGAAAGGATATCTTTTCAATGGGTTTGAGTCAGTTCTAGTGAGTTGGATGAACCTAGAGCCTGTTATACAGAGTGAAGTAAATCAGAAAGAGAAAAACAAATATATTAACACATATATAGGGAATCTGAAAAAAATGGTATTGATGAACTTATTGGCAGGAAGGAATGGAGATACAGATGGACTCCATTAGAGAATGGTCTTGGGGGAGGGAGAGAGTGAGACAAATGGAGAAAGTAGCATCAACATACATACACAATTGGGTGTAAGATGGATAGCTGGTGAGAAGTTGCTGTGTAGCACAGGAACAGTGTACATAGCAACTGTGTACACAGAGCTGTGTAGCTCTGTGATGACCTGGAAGGATGGGATGGGCAAGGAGGGGAGGGAGGCTAGGGAGGGAGAGGATGTATATATAGTTATGGCTGATTTGTGTTGCTGAATGGCAGAAACCAACACGACATTATAAAAAAAATTTAAAAAAAAGTTAAATTAACAAAAGGGGGGAAAAGGACATCTTTTAACAGATCTTCCTTTTTTCAAGAATTTATATTAGTAAATTTCTTTTTCTAATCTAAAACTGTGTGATATGCTGGACAGAAACATGCATAAAAATGTTTCCAAGATCATGATTTAAGTTTATAGTTCTACCTGTAAAAATATAAAAACTTACAGCTAAACAGGTTAGACTACATACAGAAAACAAAATGTGGGTAAAGGAAGAATAAAACTCATCATGCTTGAGCATAGTGAATCCTACGTTTTAGAAGGAGCTTAAATAAGCTCAGGATTGGGGGGGAAAGGAGTAGCTTATACTTCTAGTACAAGCAGCAATAGATACAACTCCATTAATTGAGGAAAAGAAGTGCCATTGCCAGCTACTTGGAGGCAACAATGTAGTGGTAGGTTAAAAACACAGGTTTATGGAATACAGTGGAATCCTTTATAGCTGGACTTTACTTAAAATGCCTACTTTACTGAATTTTTACTTTTCCTAGATCTCTTACTAATATCAGGAACAGTATTTTCCTACTCTTAGTGGTTGGGAGGTCCCAAACTTTCTGACATGTGATGTTTCAATCAAATTTTTCAGTGTGGTTCTTATGGAGAGGATACACTAAGAAGGCCGTGGCTGCTGCTGTCTTACCTCCATGATGGGGTTGGAAGCCAACACCTTTTCCTCAACATTGGCTTCACTGGCAGAACCACTGACTGTTGCAAAGTATCTCATGGCATACTTAGCTGAGACTGTTTTTCCTGCCCCAGACTCTCCACTTACAATGATGGACTGATTTCGTTCATCTCTGTAAAACAAAGAAGAGTAACTGACATTACTGCCCACTTCTAAATGTGATTAACATCATTTTCTCTGTGTTCTCATCAATGAGCCAAGGTGAGTTCTTGCTGGTTCACACATGCAAAATTGTGAGAAGGAACCCAAGAACAACATTTCCTAATGAAAAGAACAACTTACCAAGTAACAATGAATAGAGAAGGAGAAGAAGATATCAAGCATTAATTTGAGAGCATTGCATCTAAGAATGAATCTGTAACAGTCTGAATTTTTTGTGTGTACATATCTCAAATATATTACTTTATTAATAAAATTATTTTTGTATATTACAGCACTGTTGTCAACCACCTTCAGAAGAGACAGGAGTTACTGCAAGTGAATTTAGAAGAAAATACTACTTAATTAAAATGACAAATAGTCTACTGGCTAACAGTCCATAAAGTAGTATCCCTCACAAATTCCAGTTCTTATTAAAGTACCCTCATTACCAGAGAACAAACAGTTCATTTGCTGGCTGATTCATTCAAATATGTTAGAACTCAAAGACTATCTACTATTACATACTTCTTTAATTCACTCATACAGTGACTCAAAACTCTAGGTGATGAACTGGCTCATAAGACTAACATTTCTTTGAGGATAAGGACCTATGTTACCATACTGTTAATATCCAGCACCTAGTCCAGAGTCTACACATCACAAATGCTTAGTAAATGTGCACTGAGTGAAAGTGAGTCTAGGAATAAGTCTGCCTTGGCTATGACTTTGGGCAGAAGCAGGAACTAAAACTTTCTGAGATGAAACTAGCAATCAGCTACAACCCATTAAATTAACTGAACAAGTTCATAAAGGTGGTATCCTTTGTGCCCTTAATTTATAGAGACAAGATGATTTCAGGGGTTTTTAGTGGAACTATCCTACACGCCACAAGATTGGGAAGTTATTTCACTACAGAAGATGACCTTTTCATCTTTTAAAAGATATTTCCTTATCCAACAAGGATTTAGCAAACACCTACTACACACCAAACATAGGTGCTAGATACAAGGGATACAAGTTTAAAAGCTATGATCTGTATCCTCCAGTGATTGATGGTCTGAGAGGAAAGACAAACTAATAATTAAAGACTATAATAAATGTAATGTATTGAGAAGAAGAGGTGATCAAGGAAGGCTCCCTAGAGATGATCCAGCAAAGTCTAGAAAGATGAGTAAGAGAAAGCAAGGGAAGAAGTTAGGAAAGAAACATTCCAGGGAAAGGAGATAACATAAGCGAAGGCTCAGATGCATGAGAAGTTAGGAAACATTAGATAATTCAATTTGGCTAGAACATGAAGTAAGGACAGATAAGGCCACAGAGGTTAATAAGAAGTGGATCACAAAGATCTTACATGAGATGTTAAAGAATTTGAAGTTTACCTAAAGGTTACAGAGTGCTACTTCAGGGTTTTAAACAGAAAATAAACAATCTAATCAGTAAAATCACTCTGGCAGCAATGTGGATATGAGTGGCAGGGGATCCAGATGAAAAGATATGAAAGTCTGAACAAAGATTGTGGTGGTCTTGACTGAGACAGGCAGGTGGGTTTAAGAGAAACCAAAGTGGTAGAATCAAAAGTACTCACAATAAGTTTCCAAAGTACAAAGATTTTTCTATGATAAAGGCTGTTTTTTCGTTGAGAAATGGGACTTACCACATTATTTTAGAAAATTTGAAAAGTACAATGGGAATATCCAACTCAGGCCTGATTAAGTAGTTCACATCACACTACCAGGGCTGGTAAACAGCCTGTTCTGACACTTTGACTCCCATACTATGGGGAAAACTAGGACCTGGGTGACACACTAAGGAATATTTAATACTTAACAGTAAAAGCTTGCATATAATTCTCATTTCTAAAAAAAATCCTTGAATCTCACAGTCATCAACTCATTCCCTTTTATTTGAATTTCTAGACTCAGATATTCTCACTGCATCTGTAAAAATGATTTCAAGATAAATCACTCTTAACCAGTTCTCATTATAGGACCAATACCACCTTTCTCTTTTTCAGTCATTTAGAACATTTTAATGTTCTCAGATACATTAATCAAAGGACAGTATCACCAGTCTTTGGATTACCTTCTATAATATAATTAGACAAAGTATCTTTTCTTAATTCCTGCATGATCAGCTCTGTCACTATCCCCTGTGTGACAGCTACCTTGACAAAATTCTCCCAGCATGCCTTCCAACAATAAACAAGATGAAGAGGCTTCCGCTAGTCTGATGAAAAGGAAATATTAGTGGGAACTGTTATCCTAAACTGTACTGCCTTTCATATACCATTTCAAGTCTTTATGATAAAAAGTTGGGGCTTCCCAGGTGGCTCAGTGGTAAAGAATCCACCTGCCAATGCATGAGATACAGGTTTGATCCCTGAGTCAGGAAGATTCCCCTGGAGAAAGAAATGGCACCCCCACTGCAGGAAAAATCCTATGGACAAAGAAGCCTGGTGGGCTACAGTTCATGGGGTTGCAAAGAGTCAGACATGACTGAGCAACTGAGTAAGCAGGCATGCGTGATAAAATGTTATATCAAAAAATTTAAACTTCATTATGTAGTAGCCCTTTCCTATACCATGGGGAAAAAGAGAACTCTGAAAGGAGATAAGGTTAAGGATTGTTCAGGTGGATCACACATATTTGTACAAATACACACATACACACAGTGATTTCAAGCACACACCAGATACATTTTCTTCTCTAGGAGATTTAGGATTCAGGATCCACATGACCAGCAGTTTTAAAGGGACTCCAATATTTATTATATCCCTTGCTTCTGGGCAGAGGCTTCCCTTCTTCCCCAAGCCTAGTAGAGCATTCCAGTATATAAATAAGCACCACTCTTTCATTATAGAAATTTCTCTGAATCAGGCTCTGATCTTTGACCTGTCATTTACCAATTTCATGACTTTGAGCAACTGCATGTCCTCTCTGGGTCACAGTTTCCCTCATTTTAATGATTAAATAGCACCCAAAGTCCTTCTTAATTCTAAACTATTAATACTATAAACTAAAAGTTTAACTCCAGAGTTGATTTTTAGGATGTTGGATATGCCACAGCCTGTACTCTAAGCCAGGTAAACTCTTGGGATCAAGTACAACTGAAAAAGGACAGGCCTACAGATGCTCAGATGGTCTTAAAGGGCTATATTTGACATGGCCAAACATTTCTTCTCTGTAGGACCCTTGAATCTAAGATGGTCAAAATCAACACAGGGCTACAAAGGGAAAAAAAATGTAAGCTCTTTCTGCCTGCTTTTAAATGAAGAACAGGAAATAGAAATGTGTATAAAATATGTACAGTCATCTTTAAAATGTTGTTCAGCTATATGTGGCCACAGGATGAAATGTCAAAAAGAGACAAAAGCAGAGATAGGTAGAAGTAAGAAAGACAACTAGAGACATAAAAGGAAGAAGGGTAATACATAATAAAGATATGAAAAGGGAAAAATAGGAAAAGTATAATAGAGATAGGGAGAAAACAGCCAAAAACATAAAGGATAAAAAACTTTATGGTTTTAAGGTGAATATCAGAGTCTATCCTACTCTACTTATTTGAGCTCTAAGTTTTATAATGTTGAAAGTGTGCAAATATGTAAATAATAATTTATTGTTCTTCCAAATTGTGATTAGCTGATCCTTAAGGTGCTCGCGTCCTTATAAGACCCTTCATTTACTACTGGGATGTAGATATCATTTCAAGGACCTGATAAAACCAAATTAAGGAATACAGATTTACCATTCTTTATCAAGGACAAATCAATCTGGAGCATCCTAAGGCTGCAGGAACTGAGAATTTATGATTTCTAGCTTAGCCAGTCCTCTCAAATGTCTCTGCAATGATCCTAAATGGCCTGGGTACTGGGTTCCCTGAAGTAAAAGTGAACTCTTGTGATCTGTTTAGTCAATAGTACTTCCAGAGGCTATAATGTGAATCAAAAGCTACCACCCTAAAATACTGCTTCATTCATTCATTAAACAATGAAATGAGTAGTCACAATATGCCAAACACTTTATGAAGATAGAAGACTCTACAGTCATGGCCTATTGAGACAGACTGAAAACTATAGTCAAAATATAGTGGACCTGGTGGCTCAGTGGTAACAAATCTGCTTGCTAGTACAGGAGATGCAATTTAGATCCCTGGATTGGGAAGATCCTCTGGAGAAGGAAATGGCAACCCACGCCAGTGTTGTTGCCTGGGAAATCCAATGGACAGAGCAGTCTGGCGGGTTACACATCCATGGGGTTGCAAACAGTCAGACATGACTTAGCGACTAAACAACAACAACAACAATTACAAGGAAAGAGGTCTACCCAGGATCTTATGAAAACATGGAGAAGGAGAGGGAGATATGAGGAGGAGATGCCAGGAAATGCTTTCTAGAGAAGGTGATGCCTGAATTGACTCATATATAATAATAACGAGAAACAAGGTTGTATGGGAAAAGGCAATAGAATTAAACTATGGAGAAGCACCTGAAACCCCAGGAACTAAATTATTCAAGGATAGAATATCCACTCTGGGTTGAGGAAAGAGAGAGATGTTATACTTTAGTCTATTTTCCTTCAATCTGTATCTGTTTGGTCTGTCCAGCCTTTCCTTAGATTATATCTATCAGGATTTCATTTTGTATCAGGTGTATTATTTTACATATTTTCCTTCTGAACTTTACTGTTTAAAAACATAATCTCTCTAGTTTATTGTGCTCATGCTGAATACTATTCACATTTCCAAGACCATCATCTTGTTCTCTGCAAACTTAATGAGCATACCTTCCATTCATATCCAAGTCATCAATGAGGAAACTAAATATTGCCAGCCTGACTCACACAGAATACATTTACTATATCCACTCACCTCAGTATTAACTCTCAGGTGTTGCCATGGTCTAATTTTTAGCTTACAAGTGAACATATTCTCATGAAACAAAATCTAGAGGTTTATTTTTTTTATAGGCACTCAATCTAATTGCTCTCCCTTATTCAATCCCTTGATTAAAAAAAAAGAAAAATATTAAGCTAGTATAATAAAATGCTTTCTTCCAAAGTTATGTATTTACTGTGATATGGCTTTTACTTGAGACTGTAGTCTCTATTTCTCTAGTTAGAAGGTGCAAAGTTTTTCTACGTTTTTATTATTGCCAAGCATTAAGATAGGCTCTGCTCTGTTTCTCCAAGATTTCTGCCTTTGATTAATCCCAAGAAGAAAAGATTTAAACTCTAAAACTTACTAGATAATAAGTAAATAAGACAATACGTCCTATTAGTTTTTAAGTAGAAGTATTTACTTTAAGACTGTGCTGTGCACCAATGAAAGCTGGGGTACAGAGGCAGAAAGATTACTCAGGAAATGAAAACAAGTGTTCCTTAGAGATACATCCATTTCCTGCTAAGAAGTCTGTCATATGACTGTCAGTTCTTCTCATGTCACTTTGACTTCCCTGTTTCATCAGTATGTGTTATTGTGTAGTCGTCAAGTCATGTCCAGCTCTTTTGTGACCCCATGGACTGTAGCCCTCCAGGCTCCTCTGTCCATGGAATTTCCCAGGCAAGAATACTGGAGTGTGTTGCTGTTTCCTTCTCCAGGGGATCTTCCCAACCCAGGGACTGAACTCATGTATCCTGCACTGGCAGGCAGATTACCAGTGAGCCAGCAGGGAAGCCCTTCATCAGTATAGAGCCCGTGAAATTAATGTAAAGATGCCACAAAAGAAATAGCCTGTTTTTTCCAGTAATGGATATATAGAAATAGGGTCATGTAATTAGAAGTAAGAAAATGAAACAACAAAGAAGATAGGCTTTGGAGACTCAGAGCCGGATTCAAACATCAGTTCCCACATACTATTAGCACAATGGTCTGAAAGTTACTTTCCTCAGTTTCCTCATTTGTAAAGCAGGAGTGATGATGTTTGCTCCCAGGGGTACAATGAAATTAGAGGTAACATGCCTGACCCCATGCTTGGCACACAGTATATTTCTAAATATGGTAGCTCCTAATTACTAATACAAGTTAGTCCCTATATATATAATATATAAAATTCCTTATCACATAGCATGTGCTACTTCATATCTGTATAAGTAGAAATAATTGGTACCACATGGCTGGTGAGTCACAGGCAGTAACAGGAGAGATTTTATTATCTATAACAGCCAGCATCCACTTGGCCAATGAAACTCAGAGTGAAGCTTCGGAGACTGCCTAAACACATGCAGAAAGGGCCCACCCTAAGGAAAGGCCTAGCAGTAGAGTCGTGAGACTCCGTGATGATGAAGACTGTGATGATAGAAAGAGCTTAGATTTAAACAGTATTTTTCAAAATGCTTTTTATGTTTATCATCTCAGGTAATTTTCATCTCTGATGTAAGCACGATAAATATTATCTTTTCTTGGTTGGGGGAAACGATAATGCAGAGAGGTCAGATGGCTTATCCAAGGTTAAAGCAGAGGTAAGTTGTTACACTCCACATCTCTTAGTTTCCAGATGAAAAGTCTATACTATGCTCCTTCTGCTTCTCTCCAAGCTCCTCATCATGGTTTGCCCTTCACTGGAAAGAGTAAAAGACTTCTGCATTAGTCCCCATGAACCAAATGGAAACAAATGCATACCAAAGAATGTCTGCAATGTAAAGCTACATCATCTAGTGCAAGTGTTCTATTTCAGGATATAAGCTGAGGTCCAGGGAGACCAGAAGATTTAAGCTTATATAGTTAATTGTTTATGTAGCTTCGACTAGTATGGATATTGTTTCCCTTACACTAAGGTTATGCATGTAACTCTCAAATTTATTTTAAGAAAACCCACAAATGAAACAATCAATAAAATTTACTTGCTCTACCATTCACAGTGGAGGAAAACAATACCAAATCAAGCAATCAATATTACTTGGTTTTAAAGAGAAAAAAGAAATTAAAAAAAAAAAAAGCCCTGATGTTTTAAGGAAAATAATACTGTGCTTTAATTATCAGAGACCAATCAGTTTCAGGATGAGAAAAGACTGATAAGAATGTGAAACAAAAATATGAGAAGACAAACAGACATAGCAGCCCACTGAGTTCTTCTCTTCTGTAAGCTGACACGACAGTTAAAATTAAGAGGCTAGTCTATGAAAATCTCCTATGAGGACACTATTCTCTGTAAGCATCATGCTGAGAAAGAAGTAATGAGCCAAGGATCCTAGTTATGCTGCTGTCACTGGACATGTATCTACGGGGCAGGAATCACTTGTGTCAACTGTGCTTTGAAGATAGATGTCGAAAATGCCATTTCAGTCTTAAATATCTAAAATGGAACTCCACCCCCTTCTTCTTCCAACACTTCCACCCCTACATGCACAACCTGCTCGGCCTGAATTTCCTCCATCTCAGTAAACAGCAACTCCAACCTTTTAGGTGCTCAGACCAAACACTTTGCCACCATCCCTGACTTCTCTTTTTCTCTCATACCCCCATATAAACAAGCCTTCTTATGTTCACCTTAAAAACTTATCCAGAGCCCATCCACTTCTCACCATCTCTGATTGTATTATTCTCTATTAGGTTATCATTAGCTCTTGCTTGGATCAATACAAAATCCACCTAACTAGTTACCTGGAATTGACCCTTATTGCAATACATTCAGTCCTTTGGTTTTGTTTGTTTTTTTACCTTTGAGATGATTTCAAACTTATAGAAAATGGCAAAAAAAGTAAACTGAATTCCTGTACCTGCTTTACTCAGATTCACCAATTGTTTAGATTTTGCTCATTTGTTTCATAAATGTCTCTGTTTCTCTTATTTTGATATTTTCTGAAACATCTGTGAGTAAGTTATAGACATGATGACTCCTACATATTTTAGAGTATACTTCCTAAGAACAATGACATTGCTCTTACATATCTACTGTGATCAAAATCAGGAAATGTAAAATTGACAAAAAACTATTATTTAATCTACAGTCTATATTCCTATTTTACAATCATCCAGTATTGCCCCATACAAAGTTACCCTGTCTCCCTCATCATCAAGATTCAATTCCAAATATTCACTGCATTTAACTGGCATGTTTCCACTCTCTCCTTTAATCAGGAACAGTTCCTCAGCCTTTCTTTGACTATCTTGATCTTGATAATTTTAAAGAGTATATAGAGCTATTTTTCAGTATACACCTCATTTACAGTTTTTCTCATGATTAGATTCAGGATATACATTTTTGGTAGGAATCTATCATGAATTTTTAACACAGCTGCCAGATCATGTCATTTCCCTGCTCAAAACCCACACTCAGAGAAAAAAGTCAAATATGCTACAAAAGTCCTCAAGGCTTTGTATGGTCCTTGCAATTGCTAATTTCTCTGCTTGGAATATTCTTTCTCCAGATATCTGAATGGCTTGCTTCCTCCTTTCCTTCATGTTATTGCTCAAAAGTTAGCTTTATTTTTTACGGAGTTGGATAAGTTAATACCAAAATCTACATATAAAAACAAATGCCTAAGGATAACCAGGAAAATAATGAAAAAGACACTGTGTGGGGGGAGGGGTGGTTAATGGTATCAGACACACAAACATAAAACATACTATAAAATCACTACAATCAAAGTGTGGTACTGGGACATGAATAAAGGAAGAGGAAAAAATATAGCCAAGAAATTAAACCAAGAACATAAGAAAATTGAGGGCATGATAAATTTTAGGTGGCATCTCAAATAACTGGCAAAGATGGGCTTCTGTAAGTGACACTGAGATAACTGTGCAGCCATTTGGAAAAAAGACAAATTTAGATCCATATGTCTCATCATACAAAAGTATAAACTCCAATGGGATCAGCGATCTAAAGGTAAGCTATAAAAACAATACAAACACTAGAAGAGGATTAAATCTTTTTTGCTTTGGTGTAGAGAAAGGTTTTCTAACAGTGACTTAAAATTCAAAGAAATAAAAAAGATTAATAAATTTGCTTGGAAAAGGACATTACAAGCAAAATAAAATTAAGGGGAAGTATTTGCAATATAACACAGATAAAGGGCTAATATATCACATATATATATATTTAACTCTTAAAATTGAGGATCAAAAAAACAAAAAACAACAGAAAAATGTAAAAAGTTGAATCAACAATTCAGCCCATAAACAAAGAAACAAACAAAAAATGAAACTGCTCTTAAACATATGAAAAGATATTCAAACTTATTCATATTTAAAGAAATGCAGATGAAAACAACATTAAGATACCATTAAACTGGCAAGAACATGACACAGTGGTAAAGAATCCCCTGCCAATGCAGCAGACGCAAGAGACGCAGGTTTGATCCCTGAGTGGGGAAGATCCTCTGGAGTAGTAAATGGCAACCCACTCCAGTATTCTTGACTGGACAGTTCCAGGATAGAGGAACCTGGTGGGCTATGGTCCATGGGGTAGCAAAGAGTCAGATGCAACTAAGCACACACACACACACACACACACAAAGACTACATATTTTGTTGATAAAGCTATGGGGAAATAGACACTCTTGAACAATTTAGGCAAAAATGCAAACCAAAACAACTCTTTAAGAGGGAATCTGGCAATATATTTATACCTACCTTTTGACCTACCAATGCCACTTTTAAAACTACAAAAATGTGCTCCACCTCTAACTTGTCTTCTTAAGGGCTGGTCAAGGTTACTGCATTAGCACTGAGCACCGTGTAACCCAATGCAAGCAATGTGGCTTTAGGGGTAAGACCCTGTACAATGTGAAGTCAAACCCCACTTCTGCTATGTGCTAGCTGATAGGCACCAAACCCAGCAATGCCTCCATCTGCTTACACAGCGATTTTGATTTTCAAACCATTGTGTCACAAGTCACCAAGACCATGGTGTTCAGTTCAAACAGCACTGTGCTAGACATGGGAGCCATAGGTTCCAAGAGCAACTGGGTCCTGGCTTGGAGCAAAAGCACCAATGTTGGACATGAAGACACATTCGACCAGAACTTCTACCCGAGCTGAGGAATTCCTGTGATACCAAGTTGGTAGAGAAAAGCTCTGAAACAGGTATGAACCTAAATAAACTACCAAAGCCTGTCAGTGATTAGATTCTGCACCCTCCTCCCAGAAGCAGTTGGGTGGTTTAAGCTGCTCATGGCCCTGTGGCAGCTGTCCAGTTGAGGTAGCCAAGAATGTGAAAGTCCCTTGCTCTATCTCTTTGATCCCATCACCTCTCCTGTCCCTCTTCAAGCAGAGTGGTGCACTCTCTGCCCCTTGTGGATGAGAAATCTCCCTCCAGCTCTGGCCCCATTGGCAATAAATATCACCAACTGGAATGTTCCAAATATTTATGATCAAGATATTGCGAGCTGCCCAATGCCACTGCCCCACTCTGTTCTTTCAGTGCTGCTTTCACACTGCCTGGTATTCCCGGCAGAGATGAGGACAGCTGTAGCCTCCTCCAGCTGTGGAAAAACTGCCTACCTCTCCTTCCATCCCTGAGATGCCTCTAAGGTCCTACCGATGATAGACTGCCAGTGGGTTCTCTTGGGCTTTAGCTCCTGGAGAATGTTGTACAGAGTTTACTTTTTTTTTTTTTTAATAGTTTTCATAAAGACATATATATCACCCTTATCCCCAAGATGTGGGCAAAATTGTCTCATTATCTAGGCCTTGCTCCATGGTGTATCTGAGTCAGACTGTATATTTTGTCCCCAAGACTTAAAAGCAACTTGGAAGAGAAACAAATAAAGAAATACAAATATAAAAATGTATATAATAAATAATAAATATACAAACTTATTTATTGTAGCACTGTTTGCAACTGCAAAATGTTGCAAACAATCTAAATGATCATATATGGGAGAGTGGTTCAACAAATTAATGTTAAGTGGGGAAAAAATGAACCAACTTAGGTAACTTTGGAAATTGGTACTTCATATTATGTAAGACTAAAGACAAAATGACCTGGACACAATATTGCACTTGAGTGGTAAATTTGCTTTTCACAGGGCTATGGGTTAGCATTTCTGAAACTAAGACTATTCTAGGATTGAGCAAACAAGTAAATATACTATGGATAAGGAGAGTCAAGTTTCTCAAGATCAAAGAAAGAAGTTAAAAGAAGAAAAAAGAAATCAAGAATAAAAACTATGGTTTGGGGACTTCCCTGGTGGTCCAGTGGTTAAGAATCACCTGCCAATGCAGGCGACGTGAGTTCAATCCCTGATCCAGGAAGATTCCACATGCCACAGGACAACTGAGTCAATGCGCCACAACTAGAGCCCACGAGCCTCAGCGACTGAAGCCTGTGGACCTAGAGCCCATGCTTCACAATAAGAGAAGCCACCACAACGAGAAGCCCACTCACTGCAATCAGACAAACCCACATACAGCAACGAAGACCCAATTTCACCAAAAAATAAATAAAAAATAAATACAATTAAAAACAAAACAAAACAGAAGATCACCATATGGTACCCCAACACTAGTCAGAGTGAGAATAAACATCAATAAAAATTTAAAAAATAAAGACAAAATATAAATTAAATAAAAACTGTGGTGTTGAATTGAAATTGGAGGAATCAGTAATTTTAATAGTTTTATGGTTTTAAATATATATACATTATATAGATACAGGTATGTGTGTGTGTGTGTAAAGATGTGCAAAGTCTGTGCTACTTAGAGAAAGGTAAATTAAAACAACACTAGGATACCATTTCTCATCTGTCAGTTTGGTGGAAATTTTAAATGATGACAATACCTTCTGTTGGCGAATAGGTGTGGGGGGCAACGTATTTCTTAGCTGTGTGCACTGAGAAGGTTTATAGGCAAGGATACCCAAGTAATGAATGCATCTAGCACCCAGATCTTAGTTCCTAAGTGCCATTTCTTCAGTACAAGGAACCAGGGGTCCTTGAAGAAATGGCTGAATTCATTGGGGGTTGGGGCAAGAAAATTAGAAAATGAGTCAGATGGTGCTAGAAAGTAAGGAAATGCTCAAAAGATGATGGAGAATGTGAAAGGACACTGGAAAGAGCTCTCAATGGCCAGATCTGAGACAGTTTGAACAAAATAAATAATGATAGTAATGTAGAGTAGGTACAGAATCTGTCTACAATGCAGGAGACCTGGATTCGATCCCTGGGTTGGGAAGATCCCCTGGAGAAGGAAATGGCAGCCCACTCCAGTATTCTTGCCTGGAGAATCCCCATGGACAGAGGAGCCTGGCAGGCTGCAGTCCATGGGGTTGCAAAGAGTTGGACATGACTGAGCAACTAAGTACACACACGCGAATGCAGAATAATCCATAGTATGAAATGCATGTCCATGAGTTCATACTGATACAAATACAAAAAAAATAGTAAGTTGGGGAGGAAAGAAATAGCTTTTCCTTAGATTAGACTTCTATCCATACCTGTAGAAGGAATGATGGAAATAGCAAACAACCACCTGGCAAATACCACAGTAATAACTGCTGCAGGTAAGAACTGCTGATGGATGTTAAAATTAGTGAGTGAAAGTATATTATGAGAAACAGGATATTTGCATAGTCTCAAAGTATTTTCCCATAAGGTACTTACTAATTTCAAAGTTTAAAATAATCACCTTAGGGACTTCCCTGGTGGTCCAGTGGTTAAGACTCCACGCTCCCAATGCATGGGCTTGTGGCACATTTTATGGGTGTAGATTAACTCATATAAGTGGCAAACATAATATCATCATTGACTGATGCATATTTTAAAACTATCTAAAAACAAAACTGAACAAAGGGAAAACAAACTTGCCATTAAGAAGTCATGCTGGAGTCACAGAGGAAATATTAAGGAGGTAATATTAAGAAACCAAAGCAAATTAAAGGGTAAAAAGCCAGAAATATTCATATAATCCAAAAACTGTGGATTACCAGTAACATGGATGGTGAGAGCCAAGCTTTCATATTTAAAAATAGTATTTTCAAAAAAGTCATATAATTCTCTATGAACTGTAAAAAATTTCCCAGGGATTTATTTTTAAGCAGGGAATACCATGCAATCCCCTCTCTGCCCAGTAGCTCTCAGGTTCAACTTGTAAGGTGCTAGCATTGTTTTGCAGAGCTCAATACCAAGTAAATAAAATACTGTCAGGCTTTTCTGCTGGGCTGGCCAAAAAGTTCATTCAAGTTTGTTTTTCCATAAGATGTAGTGGAAAAGCCCAAATGAACTCTGGCCAATCCAATATTTCAGGGGGAAAAAATTGTATCAATAAATGGAATTTTCTCACTTTTAAACTTAAAAGTAAACTTTTGGTTACTATTCTATAGCAGAATCTGAAATAATATGACATGTAGAACAAAACCATGCTTTTTCATTTTATATTTAATATGTCAATATTTCATAGTGTCAGACCAATTGATTTTGAAATCATTTTACTAATACATTTATTTTTTAATGTTCTTTTTCATTATGGTTTGTCACAGAATACTTAATATAGTTTCTTATGCTATACATAGGACCTTATCATTTATTCATTCTGTATATAATAGTTTGCATCTGCTAATCCTAAACTCCCAGTCCATCCCTCTTCTACTCTGCCTCACCCCTGGAAACAAATCTATTCTCTATGTTCATGACTTTGTTTCTGATTTGTAAAAGTTCATTTCTATCATTAGCTTTCTCATCTATAAAATGACAATACCAACCTTGGATGAGTCCTATAAGGATAAAACTACTTAGTAAATGGGAGGCAATTAAACAGTGCCTTGCACAGAAAGAGTACTTAATAGCTTTTACCTGTTATTAGAAGTATCAATACTATTTTACTAACAAAAGGGTATAATGACTTCTATGGATTCTGTCATTGAAATAATTCTAAAATTCTGTCACACACTGGTCCAGTTATGTACAAACATTCTTTCTTGTTGGAAAGGAGAAAATAAAAAACTCTGCAGTATTAGTTTTCTCTCCATAAACTGCTTGAGGGTTTCCAATATCATGTTTATAACATGCCACATCCTTACCTGTAGACTGGAGAAATAGGTTAAAAATAGACTATCCTTCAATGCATGCATAATTTTGCATTAAATTATATTATCAAGAGCATAATCTAGTCTTGAAAGTAGATTTTTCTCTCATTCTCCACTCTAAAAATATTATTAGGGTTCCACAGTTATCATCAAAGACATTTTCCTGATGCTGTTCAGGATCACTGATACCCTAAAATTCACTAACTTAAAACTCACAGTTTCCTGTTTTAATTACCCCAGATACAGACAGATTTCTATCAGCATTTAGGCCTTTTAGTTCTGGTCTGCCACTCACTAGATGAATAACATTGGGCAAGTCACTTAATACCTCCAAACCTTGATCCATTCATCTATAAAACGTGACATCTGTCCTTGAATAGTCACAGGATTATATGTCCTTTTACAAATGTTAGGTGATTTTGATAATAATTCAGGCCACCTGAAACAATCGAGGCTGTTTATTTAATAATTTACAAGTTGTTATTCACTGTATTTTAAAATATCTGTGACTCAGTAAAGAAGAAAAGATCACATCCAATAAAAGTAATGAAATAGTAATAGAGCTTCCACCAACCTGGCCATTTGCTTGTAAGCTTCTTCAGCTACTGCAAAGATATGTGGATCCATATCACCCATGTTCTGACCACTATATGCATTAATAATATCTTCTCCATAAATAGGCAGCTGTTCATAAGGATTTATAGCTACTAGGACTATACCTGGGAAGAAAGGCAAAAAACCAAAGGAAGTTAATAATATCCTAATGGGCATATCCAACGTGGTAAAGTGAGAATCACAGTTAAAATTCAATTAATATCAAACTAACAAATTGCTAAGAGTCAAAATATACCACAGCATTTGCCTGTGAACTATTAAGTCCTAACTAAAAAACCATTTACAAACAAGACTAGGTTATTTAAAGTAGTAAAAATTGTGGCAATATTGGAAGAACTTCAAATATTTTTATAATATTTAAACCAAAAATTCTACTTCTAGAAATGTATCCAAATGAAATAAATATATATTCATGTAAAGGGATTAAAAAAAAATAAAGATGTTTATTATAAAGTTATTCATAACAGTGAAAAGTAGAAACAAAATACAAAACAGAGGGACAGTGATTTATGTATAGTACAGGAAACTATATTCTACATCCTGTGATAAACCACAATGGAAAAGAACATGAAAAAGAATATACATATGTATAACTGAGTCACGTTGCTATATAGCAGAAACTAAATATGACATTGTGAATCAATTATATTTCAATGAATTTTTTTTAAAAAGGGAGAGTGGTTTAATATGTATTATTATATCCATGTGATGCAGATCATGTTTGTGACAAATATTAAGTGCCATAGGAAAAGATGACACACAACTATATATAGACTGATTCCAATTTTATATTTATTTATACTCTTTTACATTTACACACAGGATATAAGACAACTTAATATTGGTTATTTTTCAGTGGTGAATTACATGTAATTATTTTTCCTTTTTTATACCTTTTTTTTGGTATTTCCTTAAATTTTATACCAGATATATGTTAACTTTAGTCATTCATTCAACAAATATTTGACTACAATTAAGTTTTGAGTCTTTTCTAAGTGTTATATTTATAGCAGGTAAAAAAAAAAAAGACTAATTTAAATAGAGTATAACCTTTAAAAACTGTGATCACTATACTGTACACCTGTAAGTTATATAACACTGTAAAGTGAAAGTCAAAGTCACTCAGTCATGTCCAACTCTTTGTGACCCCATGGACTGGGGCCCACCAGGCTCCTCTGTCCATGGAATTTTCCAGGCAAGAATACTGGAGTGTGTAGCCATTCTTTTCTCCAGGGGATCTTCCCTACCCAGGGATCGAACCCAGGTCTCCCGCACTGCAGGTGGATTCTTTACCGTCTGAGCCACCACATCAACTATATTTCAATAAAAAAATTTTTTTTAAAAAGGAAAAATCTTTGTCCTCCTGGACCTTGTAATCTAGAGGGAAATTCAGACAATAAATAAGAAAAAAAATATATATATATATTACAGGATAGATAGTAAGGTAAACGGGGGATTAAATAGAGAAGGAATATTGATGTCTAGGAGAAGAAAATATGGGGTGGACAGGAAAGGCTTCACTGAGAAGGTAGCATATGTGCAAGAAAGATAAACTGAAGAAAAAATGAATATTGACCAAAAGACTTAGTAGGTAGGAAAGAAAAAGAGCAAATATCAAGAATATAAATTCTTTTAAGAAGAAAAGATAGCTGTCCCTGCCCCAAACTGGAGCCCAATGAAGAAATGTTGAGCACTAAGTTGGGTACATGCAGCAGAGACTTAGAAGGAAATGGATAGAAATCCCAGACCTGAGACTCAGCAGATAATACTTAGTGAAAGAAGGATTAAAAACTCAGTAGAGAAAAAAGAGCTAGAGAAAATGAAGAATAAGAAGGAAGCAGAGAAAGAAGAAAAAGAAGGAAAAGGGGAACATATACATGTATGCTTAACTGCTAGGAGAGGGAAAAAAAAAATCCTGGACTGGGTCACTGGCAGCTACTACTGGAATGAGCAGGGGCCCAGGCAAGCAGATCAAGCAAAAGTGTTACTACAACTCAAGTCAGTCCTGCACTGCTAAGCATATTGAGAAAAAGAAAACATCTTGAACCCACCCCAAAGATAAGTCTTTGGATGCCTACTCTTCAAGTATTGGTTTTTGTAAGAGATGAAAATAACTTGCAAATCAGTATTGAATATGGCATACAACTTCTATGCAGAGAAAAAGCAAAAGATGGACCCAGTTCCTTGTATTCTGAGTAATATTATGTAAGTTCATAAAAGAGTTTATTCAGCATAAAATGCAACTAGCTAATGAACACTGGTAAATCTTTTGAGAATCTGTATACGTGTCAGGAAGCAACAGTTAGAACTGGACATGGAACAACAGACTGGTTCCAAAAAGGAAAAGGAGTATGTCAGGCTGTATATTGTCACCCTGCTTATTTACCTTATATGTAGAGTACATCATGAGAAATGCTTGGCTGGAGGAAGTACAGGCTGGAATCAAGATTGCCGAGAGAAATATCAATAACCTCAGATATGCAGATGACACCACCCTGATGGCAGAAAGTGAAGAAGAACTAAAGAGCCTCTTGATGAAAGTGAAAGAGGAGACTGAAAAAGTTGGCTTAAAGCTCAACATTCAGAAAACTAAGATCATGGCATTTGGTCCCATCACTTCATGGCAAATAGATGGGGAAACAGTGGAAACAGTGGCTGACTTTATTTTTCTGGGCTCCAAAATCACTGCAGATGGTGACTGCAGCCATGAAATTAAAAGATGCTTACTCCTTGGAAGGAAAGTTATGACCAACCTAGACAGCATATTGAAAAGCAGAGACATTACTTTGCCAACAAAAGCCCGTCTAGTTAAGGCTATGGTTTTTCCAGTGGTCATGTATGAATATGAGAGTTGGACTACAAAGAAAGCTGAGCACCGAAGAATTGATGCTTTTGAACTGTGGTGTTGGAGAAGACTCTTGAGAGTCCCTTGGACTGCAAGGAGATCCGACCAGTCCATCTTAAAGGAAATCAGTCCTGAATATTCACTGGAAGAACTGATGCTGAAGCTGAAACTCCAATACTTTGGCCACCTGATGCGAAGAGCTGACTCATTTGAAAAGACCCTGATGCTGGGAAAGATTGAGGGCGGGAGGAGAAGGGGATGACAGAGGATGAGATGGTTGGATGGCATCACCAACTCAATGGACACGGGGTTGGATGAACTCCGGAAGTTGGTGATGGACAGGGAGGCCTGGTGTACAAAGAGTCGGACACAACTGAGCAACTGAACTGAACTGAAATCTTTTGATAACTCTGAAGTGAATATGTTTCTAAGAAAAGATCCACCCACAGCCTTCTTTCTCATGCACATTATTTCCATGGTTATGTCCATTAGCAAAAAGAATTCATAGTTCACTCAGACAACAATGCACACTCACCACAATATGTATAAATAAGTTTGGAATCAATAAAGCGGACTCTGAGATTATGGAGTACAGCAGGCTCGTGAAGATAACTGAGGGCTGTGAGGTCATTTTCACCCACAAGTATGTCAGGGTTTCTTAAATGAGGCAGTTCCTTGGTCTTTGGATCTAGACGATATTCCAAATCCTGAAAATGCACAAGATACAGCATCTGAATAAATCATGGCAAAAACCTGATACAGGCATGTATTAATACATTTTGATCATTTCCTATTCCTGATTTGTTTCTCAGTTATTAAATACATTTTCCTGGTACCCCCCCAAAACCACAGAAATTGGTGGAAACAGCAAAAAATAAGGAGAGTCTGTTTTCACTAGATGTATTAACTCATAGCAACATTTTTTGCTAATACAGTTTGAAAAGTCAAAGCCTAGATTATTTTTTCTACCTAGTTACTAGGCCAGATAATTTTCTACGGGAAAATAATTCTTTTTTTATCCTCTTCACCTGGTATAAGTGACAGACAATATAAGAGAGTGCTAAGAGCTTGGCTCTAGAGCCAGATCAACGCAGGTTCAAGTCCTGAAACTGCTATTTACTTCTTGTGTGGTCTTGTGTATATTATTTAACCTTAATCTTTCATTTGTAAAAAGGGCATAATGGAAATAGCTCACAGGTGTGTGCTAAAAATTAAAGGAGACAATGTTTGGTATGTGGTAGGTACTTGGGAACTCCTGAACCCAGAGAGGCCCAAGAATCCCTTAAAATTAGATGTTAACACTTTGCGTCTATGCATGTATGTGTAAGTACATACACATATGTGTATTTCTTTAAAATACAGTCCATAGTTTTTATTAGACTTTTAATGAAGTGCTTGGCCCTCCAAATTAAGAAGTACTACTCATTTTAAGGAATATGGCTTTATGGCAAAGTCAAGCATGGAGACTGTCACTCAATTATGTATTAAGGGGAAACAACATACAACACATGAAAAGGAAAAAAACAGCAATATAATTGCAGAGATGGACAAGTTAGTTTTGTAAAAAGACTTTTTCTAATACTTTTGTTAATACTAAAGAGATATTTAGAGGTCAAATGTTCAAATCAGGTCGGAATGAATTCTGCAAAATGGGGAGGAAATTTTTACAGTCTGACCCTCGACCTCTCTTTGTCTGTTTATTAGGATCTAATGTCCTTTTCCAAAGCTGACTAGTCTTTGCATTGGCTTCTGCCATACAAAAAATGGCTGTGTGATCTCAGGCAGACTGCTTAATATCTCTGAGTCTGGGCTTCCTTATTTGGAAAATAGTTACAATACCACATGCGAACGCACGGGTTTGCTGTGCGAATTATCATAAGAAAATATAGCCTAAAGTACCTAACGTGCCTCACAGAGTGGATGATCAATGAATATTGAATAAGTTAATTCCTTATTTGGTAGTCAAGGCCCTTCTAATCTGGTCTAATTCTTCCCTGCCTTCTTTCTGAATAATTGCCTTGCCTCTGTTTTGCTCTCCTGAAATTCATTCTCCACTCCACCACCAGTGAGTCCTTTCTAAAACAGAAAACTTGGCACTCGTCTGTTTAAAAACACTACAATCACTTCCCAGATATACCAGTTGAAGTTTAAGAGTTGCAACATGAACACGAGGCTCTCTTTGATCTGGTACCCCCCCACCCCCATATTCCTGCCAGTCCTCTCCCGTCAAATCTCAACAACATGAAACTTGTACAGTTCTCTAAATGCACAATACTGTGCATGCTTCCCTGCCCTT
The DNA here is from genome assembly GCF_019923935.1 of Bubalus bubalis. Lineage (NCBI taxonomy): Eukaryota > Metazoa > Chordata > Mammalia > Artiodactyla > Bovidae > Bubalus > Bubalus bubalis. Next base: position 45,410,827 of record NC_059167.1, read on the forward strand.
GCTGAGGCTCCTCCAGATCCCTGAAATGCACTCCTCCTTGTCTATTCATTCTTTAGACGATGCCTCTCTGACTCTTAGCCTTCATCAGTTCCTCTGACCAGTCTCCACTCTGTTCTATTTTTGTTTCTTATTTATATTTATTATATCATATGTCACACTATTCCTAAGTATATGTACTTTCTTATTTTACATTAATGTCAGAGAGCATATTTTTTGCCTCTTCTTTTTTTTTGTCTCTTCTTAACATGATACATAGCAAGTACCCTAACATACTAGCCTTAAACTAGAGCACACACCCTTCTTTTTTTTTTTTTCTTTTTTTTAATTTTATTTTATTTTTAAACTTTACATAATTGTATTAGTTTTGCCAAATATCAAAATGAATCCGCCACAGGTATACATGTGTTCCCCATCCTGAACCCTCCTCCCTCCCCATACCCTCCCTCTGGGTTGTCCCAGTGCACCAGCCCCAAGCATCCAGTATCATGCATCGAACCTGGACTGGCAACTCGTTTCATACATGATATTTTACATGTTTCAATGCCATTCTCCCAAATCTTCCCACCCTCTCCCTCTCCCACAGAGTCCATAAGACTGTTCTATACATCAGTGTCTCTTTTGCTGTCTCGTACACAGGGTTACTGTTACCATCTTTCTAAATTCCATATATATGCGTTAGTATACTGTATTGGTGTTTTTCTTTCTGGCTTACTTCAATCTGTATAATAGGCTCCAGTTTCATCCACCTCATTAAAACGGATTCAAATGTATTCTTTTTAATGGCTGAGGAATACTCCATTGTGTATATGTACCACAGCTTTCTTATCCATTCATCTGCTGATGGACATCTAGGTTGCTTCCATGTCCTGGCTATTATAAACAGTGCTGCGATGAACATTGGGGTACACGTGTCTCTTTCCCTTCTGGTTTCCTCAGTGTGTATGCCCAGCAGTGGGATTGCTGGATCATAAGGCAGTTCTATTTCCAGTTTTTTAAGGAATCTCCACACTGTTCTCCATAGTGGCTGTACTAGTTTACATTCCCACCAACAGTGTAAGAGGGTTCCCTTTTCTCCACACCCTCTCCAGCATTTATTACTTGTAGACTTTTGGATCGCAGCCATTCTGACTGGTGAACACACACCTTTCTAAATCTCTGTTCAGTCAACTTGTGATATTCACTATCTTCAAAATATATTCCAAGTCCCACAAAGTCTATCCCCTTTCTCTTTGTTAATCTAAATTCTGTCTAGTCAAAACTCTTCCTTCTCTTGGGAGTCTTCCCTGAAGCACCCCACAGTGATGTTTCCCTCTCTTGGGACCCTAAAGTCCTCACTGTCTTTACAGCACAGCACAGTGGTTATGAGCACAGACCATAAAGACAATCTACTGGCTTAAAGTCCCAACTTCATCCCTTAATGCCTGTATAACTCTGAGCAAGTCCCAAACTTTCTGAGTCTCAGTACTTCATCCATAAAGTGGTAATAATAACAGGCTCACCTCATAGGATTGTTGTGAGGATTAAGTGAGTTACAGGATATAAAGGACTCAGAACTACACCTGGTACATAGTAAGTGTTCAATACATATTAACTGTCAGGACAGTATTACTCACTTGGCAATTAATCATAAGCTTATCTTTTGACATTTTTAGTATTGCAGTATTGAACTACTTTTTATATCCTGCATTCTCCTGGCTAGATTATAAATTGTTTAGAAGAAATTAATGTCACACTAAAAGTGTGACATGCCCTGTCAAATGCAGTGGAGAGAATAAAAAGGGTGGAACTAAGAGTCTATTCTGCAGTGAATGAAGATGGGAAAGTGCAGAGACACAACTGGTTATAGGTTTTTCTGGCCACTAGCAAAGGGTTTTATAGATAATAGCTTCTAAGTAAATATTTTTCAAACACCTATTTCCAGCAAATATCATATCTCAAGCTGGCTCTTGAAATGTTGTTTTCTTAGTTAATAATTCTTAGTTTTCTTAGTTGTTTTCTTAGTTAAAAATGAATTATTTAAGTGATATCCTAAACAAAATACAGATAAACAGGAATATCTATGGGAGGATTAGATGTGAATCTAAATCAGGTCATAATAAATTCATAAGCCAAAATAATGGGTTTTTTAAAGTATCTGCTATTTTCACTAACCCTTTGGGATAGAAAATTGTTTGCCATTTTTATCAGTTAAGTGAAAATATTCGATTAATTCAAAATTTAACTTCCAAGTGAAGTTAAGTATCTCACAGCAAATTTACCCTTTTGAATTTCCTTTACTTTATGCCAATAACAACAAATAAAAGCAGAATTCCTACCTTTCCATCCTCAAGTTGAAGCAGGAGAACTTTATCTCCTGGCTTATAATCTTTGAGCAGCTCTGCTGACTTCCAAACTTCTTCAGGATCAGGTATCCAAACCCTGGCAAACTAGAAGACAAGAAGAAAAAAATATTTAAACCAGCAATTCAATTACTTTATAATGATATTAAAAAACCATGGATGTATTTATAATTAAACAGTTTACGAACAAAATAAAACGCAGCAAATATGAAATTTAACTTTTAAATTAGCAGATGAAAAGTACTTTAGCCTCAGTAGTACCATAAGTCCACATTATTAAAAGGCACAATGCTCTGTATTGTGGTAATAATTTCACAATATATGCAATTCCAATCATTATGCCATACACCTTAAACTCATACAGTGCAGTATGTCAATTCTATCTCAATAACACTATGGAAGTGGGGGAAACTATGCTCTGAAGAAATAGCCTTGATTAAAATTTGACTTTGCCTTATATTAAGAATGCTACCCCAAAATTTAATTTTAGATTAAAATGTACGTATAAACCTATTTTTTCACTGAATGCAGACTTTCATGGGTCTAAGAACAAGATTTGGAAGCTCTGGTGTGGTGGCTGTGCCAGTTTCAGCAGCACAGCTATTTTTTTCAATCATAAAATTTAAAATTTGAATTTTTTATTGTAGTTTTCATCCTGTGTTCTGCAAACCCTTAGTGATTTCTCAGTATTCATGGGGGATCATTATGAGCAGAGGAGCCACAGCTGTTTTACATACTGGACATCTGGAATTTGCTTTGAAGAAAGTTCTGTTGCTAATTTTTAAAAAATGAGAAGGCACTGCTGTCTATATTTTGTTTTCATTATTTTAGAAAGATGAGTGAAAATGGTAAAATGGAATATTCATCCTAGCCTCAATATCATGAAAGAGGTATCAACAGGAGTTTCTAAAACAGCAAATCTTTAGCCTTAACTACACCCTCTGGACTTAAGCCAATTTTGAACTGCAGACCAATTTTGATTGGGTCCTCCAAACACCACAATGAAGAGGTGTTTTATGACTGTTTGGATTCCTTAGAAAGGACTCTCCCTTTAAAACATATGTACACTAAACCTTGGTGCCCATTTTCAGGAATATATCACATATGAAAATATCACCAACACCAGTCTTTCTCTATTTTCTTCAGAGCTTTTATTACTACCTGAATTTATTTATGCTATTTCTTGTTTAAGTATTTACTATTTTTCTTTGTTAGAATATAAGTTCCATATTTGTCTTGTTCAACACTGTATCAAGTGCTTGTGTATCTGGTACACATCTGGGCCCTGAGTATTTGCTAAAAGAATGCCAATCCTTAAATTGAATAGAAGTGAGCATAGAAAAAAAAAACAAAAACAGAACAAAACCTCACCCCTTGCTTTATTTATCTCTTATTATCATAGATTCATGCCGATTTTTGGTCTGAACAGTTTGTAGAGAAAAGGGTACCAAGCCGGGTTATGGGTTCCAATCGCAGGACTACCAGATTGGTCTTTTAGCTTTTATTTCAGGTATCTGCAAGATGGGGGATGACAGCAAGACTCATCTAGTTTATCTCCAAGGTTTATACAAGGTTTTCACAGAAATTCTGTGAAAGGTATAAACCAATATATATGTATAGGCTGAGATTGTTACTAAATGTTTTTTCCATAAGAAGTGATTATAAATGTTATATACCAAATATGTTACTACAACTTATTTCATAACTTTTCCCTCAGTTATACAGCCCCTTAAACTGAGTAATATCCATACACATTACTAAAATCTTACTCATTCAATAAAGATTTCTGGGAGGCTCAAGAGGGAGGTGGTACATGTATAATCACTGCTGATTTGCCATAACTGTTGTATGGCAGAAACCATCACAAAATTGTAAAGCGTTTTTCCATCAATTAAAAAATAAATTAAAAAAATAAACATTTCTGTTTACTAACTGCTTCCACTCTGAAGCCTACTTTAGAAAGCCAGTATTTCTATAACTTTTTCTGAAAGGGATTTACTAGTTCCAGAAAAGATGTCTGAAGCATGAGACTCAGAGTCATGAAATAACCTACTACCTTGACTGATGAAAACACAAAAAGCGAAATGGGTCCAAGTGAGTATGTAGAATCATGGCTGACCTGCTCTAAACATGAGTTTTCAACTAAATCTAGAAAGAAGTGCCTTTGTGTTTTGTCCATAGCAAGCTCTAGCTCAGATTTCTACAAGTATTTTGGAAGCAGTAATGAGCTGGTACTTTGCCAAAGGTTTGATTTCCAAGAGCCAGATGTTAACAACACTTACATATAGAAGACAGAGGCTAAGGCCCTTACACTCACCAGAGGCAAGATATTGAAATACCAAACCTCACTCTGACAACCAACTTCCCCTTATCTTATCTTTGCTGCTGCTGCTAAGTCGCTTCAGTCATGTCTGGCTCTGTGCGACCCCACAGATGGCACCCCACTAGGCTCCCCCATCCCTAGGATTCTCCAGGCAAGAACACTGGAGTGGGTTGCCATTTCCTTCTCCAATGCATGAAAGTGAAAAGTGAAAGTGAAGTCGCTCAGTCATGTCCAACTCTTCGAGACCCCATGGACTGCAGCCTACCAGGCTCCTGCGTCCATGGGATTTTCCAGGCAAGAGTACTGGAGTGGGGTGCCATCGCCTTCTCCGTTATCTTATTTCTATCTCTGGGGAAAATATCCAAGGAGAAATAGGTCAGAAATCAGTCTATTATTACCACTGTCTCTTTTTTATTCTTTTCCATCTTAATCAGTGAGGATCAGTGACTCTGCAGAAACAACTATACAGAACTAGGTCAGTTGGGAAAATATATATACCTTAGATGCTGAAACAGAGAGGAATCTCAACCTGACAATGCCCCTTCTTATTGCCTCTATCACCTCCAACCCTACTTTCCACTGTCCCCTTAAGCCCCCAGAGAAAATACACATGGCAGCCCTGATGAAGAGGACTAAGCTTGTTCAGCTACATCCAGTGTGAAGACTGAAAAGGAAGACAAGAAGGCAAGGTCCCAAGATCACACGAGAACCTAAAAGAGATATGTGTTAGCAACAGTCAGGGAGGAATCAGAAATAGGAGTGGATACACCTACCCACTAAGTCTGCCCAGGTACCTAGTGAAACCGAAGCAGTTAGTGAAAGATAATCCTAGCCAAAGTGAACCAGCCCTGACAGAGTTCCAGCAAGACAAGACAAGGGAAGGTCCAATGTCTTGTAACAACTCTGTCACTAGCTGTCTGCATTAGCTAATAGAGGGTGAAGCTTTCCTGCAATGCTCCCCATTCCATTTTTAACTCACACTACTCTATCCCTCATTACCTTGTGAGTCCTTCAAATGCCTCACTTATGATACCTCAGACCTCCTACACTAGACTGCATGCTCCTTAAACCATCTTTGAACCCCATCTAGACTGGCTCACCTCCTTGACCACAGTTAGTGGGACATTTGTGTTGATTCTACTTAAGGCAGAGGTAGGGCAAAGGAAGGGGGAAAAGTCAGGAGAATGGCAAAGAGAAGTAGCAAAGGCAAACTTCACAGACCCACCTCAGGATTTTTCCTGAAGCTACAAAGCACAGCTGAGATGGGGTAGGAGTCAGAGACTTAGAGAAGAGACTCGTGGAGTAGTAGGCAAAGAGTGAACACTGAGGCAGAAACTGTAGAAGAAGGGAAAACAAGGATTTGGGATATGAGGTACTGTGACTAAAGCCACAAAAACTGTAGGACATGAAGAAAAGAGAAAAAGGCTTAAAACAGAAAACACTGAAATATAAATACACATCAAAGATTAGTAGCTTGCAAGGAAAATAAAAACCATCTGCCATACAACATAATTTACAACGAGGTAAAGCTGACTGAGTCTAATGGGAGAGCCCTGGAAAGGCGGGTTCAGGGGACATGCCTGTACAGGTCCCTGCAGAGAGGGGCACCAAACAGCATGGCTTCTCAGGGGTTACACCCATCCCTGTGTGCTGAAGGAGGCAGCCGTCATCATTCTCATTGTATTCTACCACAATGACAACACTCAACTGGTCCTTGATTAATGCAGGTGACTCACTGGAAGTTTTGCGAACTTGCATTTTGTCAGTCAAGGAACCCAAAAGTTTGAGTATTCAGAATAATAGTTTCTGAGGCCTCAGACACCTTGGGAATGAGACTGACAGTAAATGACCAGTCTCTAAATCCCAAAAATCTGATCCATGTGATTCTCTCCCTTCCCCAAACTCCCATGCACGTGATTTGCTTACAGACAGCACACATGCACATCCTTCATGGTTCCCCTATTAAGTCATGGCAATTTGGCAACATGGAATCTACTTGGTTCAATTTTAATACCCCATTGAAAACATTCACAAAAATGAATGCTTTATGTGACAATTCAAACAAGCCTAAAATAACTAAGTGCTTCTCTAGGCTATGAACTGAAGCAGAAGAGAAATCCTGAATCATGAATACCCTTTCCTCCGATCCCTGACATAACTGATAGCCAAATGGTTACTAAGTAATTCATATAACCCTAAAGGCATGTTTTTCAGGTAGAAAATTTAGGAACTACTATGTTAAAGCACATGATGGACTTTCCAGAAACTACACGCACGCACACACACACTGTACCTGTTGACATAATAAACTCCCATATACCCACCTAGGTTCAGGATTAGAACCTTACCTCTCAGTGGAATATATTCTTAAACATTTCATTTTCCCTCCATTTTCAATCATCACTGCCACTGTCTGGTCATGCCAAACTATGGGTTTGCTGTATTATAAATAAGCCCTTGCTTTCAAACAACAGACTCCTATTTATCCTTCACATCTGTGTTAAAGTACTGCCTTCTCTAAGAAGAACTTCCTGACTTCCCACCATCATTTGGCACTCTACTCTCAATGTCCCCATTACTGCATGCAATTTTCATCCCACTAAATGATGACTTTGCTTGCCTATCTCCTTCTACCGACTGTTGGTTCCTTGAGAGGACGAGTGCGTCTCATTCACCTTTGTCTCTTCAGCACTTAATACAGGGCCCGTCTAATAATTTCTTAATAAACCTTTATTACATGAATGTTCCTGGCTGTACACATTATACTCTAAGAGGGTAGCTTAAAAGAAGTATCAGAAAGAGGCTCCCAGAATCTTCTAAAGGGTCTCTAATTTCTAGAAGTAGAGAAAGATGAAAGTGACTTTGGAGAGCTGAATTATACAGGAAATTTTGGTTTGAAAGAAGGAAAAACAGCCAGATAGCAACGCAGCAGAGAAGTAATGAAACACCCTTTCCTCCCCCAAACAAACCTCCATCCCTTCATAATTTATGTAGAGTGGAAGCTACACCTCACTTCCAGAACAGAGAGCCCCACTCCCAATCCCACCACTCAGAAGGCAAAGAGGTGATGTGACCACCATTTCCACCAACCATCTCCTACAGTGGCAAAGTGGGGAACGGATGGGAAGAAAGGTAAGCCAAGGGGTTGGAGTAGGGAAAGAGGGTCACACCAAAATGGGGGAAAGAAGAGAATGGCTGGGGGTGAAGAAAAGGGGCATTTAGGATGGGGCTAAATGTGAAGAGCAGAAGTGTCCTGTGCCCCTCTGAGGCTTTTTAACAGATACAAGCATACCTCACTTTACTGTACTCCACTCTGCTTTACTGTACTTTGCAGATTGAGGGTCTGTGGCAACCCTGTGTCAGGCAAGTCTACTGGCACCATTTTTCCAACAAGATTTGCTCACTTCATCTCTGTGTCACATTTTGATAATTCTCACAAAATTTAAAACTTTTTCATTCCTGTTACATTTGCTTTGGTGATCTGTGACCTTTGATATTACTTTTGTACTTGTTTTGTGGTGCAGCGAACCACATCCACATAAGATGGTGAACTTCACTGATAATGCTGTGTGTGTTCTGACTGTTCCAACTACTGGTTATTTCCCTGGCTCTTCCTCTCCTTGGGCCTTCCTATTCTTTAGGACAATACTGATATTAGGCAAATTAATAACCTTATAATGGTCTCTAAGTCTTCATGTGAAAGGAGGAGTTGCAGGTCTCTCACTTTAAGTCAAAAGCTAGAAATGATTAAGCTTAGTGAGGATGGTGCATTGAAGGCTGAGCTAGACCAAAAACACTTACACCAAATAGTCAAGTTGTGAATCCAAAGAAAAAGTTCTTAAAAGAAATTAAAAGTGCTACTCCAAAGAACACACAAATCATTGATATGGAAAAAGTTGGAGTGGTCTAGAAGGAAGATCAAACCAGCCACAACATTCCCTTAAGCCAAAGCCAAATCTACAGCAAGGCTCTAACTCTCTTCAATTACATAAAGGCTGAGAGGTAAGGAAGCTGCAGAAGAAGAATGTGAAGGTTGAAGGAAAGAAGTCATTTCCGTAACAGAGAAGTGCAAGGTGAAGCAGCAACTGCTGATGTAGACGCTGCAGTAAGTTATCCCAGATGATCTAGTTAAAATACTGAAGGTGGCTACCCTAAACAATAGATTTTCAGTGTAAACAAAACAGCCTTATTTTGGAAGAAGATGCCCTCTAGGACTCTCATAGCTGGAGAGAAGTTAATGCCTGGCTTCACAGCTTCAAAGGACAGGCTGACTCTTGTTAGAGGCCAATGGAGTTGGTAGTTTGAAACTGAAGACAATGCTCATATACTATATCCCAAATCCTAAGGGCCCTTAAAATTATGCTAAAACTACTCTGCCTGTGCTGTATAAATGGAACAACAAAGCTTGGATGACAGCACATCTGTTGACAACATGGTTTACTGAATGTTTTAACCCCACTGTTGAGACCAATTGCTCAAGGGAAAAAAGATTCCTTTCAAAACATTACTGCTCATTGATAATGCACCTGACCACTCAAGGGCTCTGATGGAGATACAAAACAAGATTAATGTGGTTTTCATGTCTGTTAACAGAGCATTCATTCTGCAGCTCACAGATCAGGAGTCATTCTGACTTTCAAGTCTTTTTCTTTAAGAAATACTTTTCACTGTTATAGACACTGATTCCTCTAATGGAACTGGGCAAAGTAACTGAACCATTCTGGAAAGGAGTCACCATTCTGCTGCTGCTGCTAAGTTGCTCCAGCCGTGTCTGACTCTGTGCGACCCCATAGACGGCAGCCCACCAGGCTCCCCTGTCCCTGGGATTCTCTAGGCAAGAACACTGGAGTGGATTGCCATTTCCTTCTCCAATGCATGAAAGTGAAAAGTGAAAGTGAAGTCGCTCAGTCGTGTCCGACTCTTCACGACCCCATAGACTACAGCCTACCAGGCTCCTCCGTCCATGGGATTTTCCAGACAAGAGTACCGAAGTGGGTTGCCATTGCCTTCTCTGGTCACCATTCTAGATGCCATTAATCATGATTCATGGGAAGAGGTCAAATACCAACATTAACAGGAGTTTGGAAGAAGTTGATTCTGACCCTCATGGATGACTTTGAGGAGTTTAAGATTTCAGTGGAGGAAATAACTGCAGATGTGATAGAAATAGCAAGCATTAGAAGTGGAGCCTGAAGATGTGACTGAATTAGGGCAATCTCACAATAAAACCTAAATGAGGAGTTGCTTCTTGTGGAGGTGCAAAGAAAGTATTTTTTGGAGAGGGAATGTACTCCTGGTGAAGATGGCTGAAATGACAACAAAGGATTTAAACTTGGTTAACAAAGCAGCAGGGTTTGAGAGGATTGACTCCCATTTTGGAAGAATTTCTTGTGGGTAAAGTGCTATCAAACAGTACTGCATGATACAGGGAAATAGTTCATGAAAGGGCAAGTCAATTAATGCAGCAAATTTCATTGTTGTCTTATTTAATGAAATTGCCATAGCCACATTACCCTGATCAGTAAGCAAAGACCAATGTGGAGGCAAGACCCTCCATCAAAAAAAAGATTATAACTTGTTGAAGGCAAAGATGATGATTAACTTTTGGGGTTTTTTTTTTTTTTTTTGTCACTAAGTTGTGCCTGACTCTTTTGCAACCCCATGGACTGTAGCCTGCCAGGTTCCTCTGTCCATGGGATTCTCCAGGTGAGAATACTGGAGTGGGTTGCCATTTCTTTCTCCAGGGGATGTTCCTGACCCAGGGATTGAAAATGCATCTCCTGCATTGGCAGGCTCTTTACCACTGAACCACCAGGGAAGCAATAAAGTAATTTTTAATTAAGGTATGTACATTGGTTTTTTTAGACATAATGCTATTGAACACTTAATAGACTACAGTATAGTGTATGCATGATAGTTGTATTATGCACTGGGAAACCAAAACATTATTGTGACTCATTTTATTGCGATATTCACTTTATTGCAGTGGTCCAGAACCAAACGCACAGCATCTCTAAGGTATGCTTGTATCAAGGCTTAGACCTTAAAAGTGTTAGAGCTTGAATCCAAATCCATGTCTACTCTATAAGCCAAACATTCTTTCCACTCTATCTCTCTTCTCCCTAATTAAAGTAGATTTCAGAAAGAAACTTCCCTCCCCCACTCCAAAATTGATCCCCTTTGTGTTGTAATGAAAAGTGCTATTAAACTGGCCCATTTCATCAGATGAGACTTAAGGATGTCTCATCTAGACAATCTGTCAAAGCCATAGGGGTCAGCCAGGCATCCATCCTCAGTATTCCAATTAGTTGTGACCATAGAATGAAGCTCTGCCAAGAAATGGGTTCAGGGAATAATAGCAAAAAAAAAAAAAAAAAAATCTGCTAAGAGCTAAGATTTTAATAAATGAATGATTCCAGTTCATTTACTTCTATAAATGACAAAATGACTGGGTTAATTTAAGATTTTTAATTTTTTTGTAACTCTTAAAGTTACCGTGCATGTACTGTGAAGTCAGCTTCCAGCAGGCAATGAAATTATTTTAATTTCATGAAGAAAACAAGAACCCTGAAAATTAACGAATATATTTTGTCACCATCAAGTAGCAAAAATTAAATAATCCTCTCTAGAATTCTACATGATATGGTAGAGCTTCAGAATGAATATTTTTAGATACTACAGTTCTTTAATATTCCTGTAAAGATTATTTTAGGAACTAGGTCTCACTTTATAAACACAGTCTTCAAATCCACATCTAGAAAAAAATTACTATTTCTATCGACAATTAGCTACAGGTATTTAAGGATAAATTACAAAATTCTAAATAGGCAAAATAACCAAAAACAAAGAAAGGAATCCTATTGATCATCTTCACTGTAAGGCTTTTTGTTCGATTAGGATAAAGAAAATTCCTAATTCATATTCTTTACTTAATTCTTGCAATATGCTTTATAATTTTTATTATTAAAGAAGTCTCTCATTCAACAAACAGCTTGAGAAAGGTTAAGTAACTGACACCAAAGTCACTTAGCTAATAAATGACAGAGGCAGAATTCAAACCCAGGACAATCTCTGACTTCAAAACCCCTCAGGATGTATAATGAAGGACAGAAACTCAATGAATCACTTTCCCCTGACTGTGATCAAGGTTTGCCCAATTAAGCAAACCAACTCACACTTTCCTACCACTTTCAACACTTGCTCCCAATATAGAAAGAAGTATAAAAATAGTCATGCTAATTATGTACCTTTGTATATAGATGTCTTCCTTCCACATAGAACATCAACCAGTCTGATAAATGATTTGGTGCTGAAAGAAGTCATGGGTAATTTTTAAATCTGAAATTAAAACGTCTCAACATGGTAAATTTTTTTCTCCCATGTTTTTTTGAGATGTAGTTGACATGCTGCTGCTACTGCTGCTAAGTCATTTCAGTCCTGTCCGACTCTGTGCGACCCCATAGACGGCAGCCCACCAGGCTCCCCAGTCCCTGGGATTCTCCAGGCAAGAATACTGGAGTGGGTTGCCATTTCCTTCTCCAATGCATGAAAGTGAAAAGTGAAAGTGAAGTCACTCAGTCATGCCCGACCCTCAGTGACCCCATGGACTGCAGCCCTCCAGGCTCCTCCGTCCATGGGATTTTCCAGGCAAGAGTACTGGAGTGGGGTGCCATTGCCTTCTCCGAGTTGACATGCAGCACTGTATAAGTTTAAGGTATACATCATCATGATTTGGCTTATATACACTATGAAATGATTACATCTCAAGTTTAGTGAATACCCATCATCTCATATAAATACAGAATTAAATAAAAAATTTAAATATATTTTTCCTTGTGATGAGAACCCTTAGGATTTATTCTCTTAACAGCTTCCATTTATAACACACAGTGGTGTTAACTATATTATTTGTTATGCTATGTTATTAACATGATTATGTTAATCATGTTGTGTGTTACATCCCTAGTATTTATTTACCTTATGACTGGAAGTTTGTACCCTCACCCAATTCCTACTTTCTCAACTTCCCACCTCTGGTAACTACAAATCGGATCTCTTCTTCCATGAGTCTGTATGCTTTTAAAGTATAATTTACCTACAATACTAAGACAGCTCCTGGTACACAACACAGTGACTCAATATGTCTATAAACTGAAAATGATCAACACTCAATATGCTAAATTTTGAAAGAATCTGACAAAACAGACATTATATGACATAACACAGATATATAGCTCCCTCCTGTTTATAACAGGCAGCTCACTTTTGTTTGCCCCCAGCTTTGGGGATGTACACTTCTGACAGAGATCAACGGTCTGGAGCTACCTTGGGGTATTGCAGGTCCTTCATGATCTGGCCTCTGACAACGTCTTTGGTCTCATCTTTCACCATTCCTGCTTGTGTTTAACCCTCTAACAACACCTGGTTCCTCCATACCTATCTCTTTACTCACATTAAACTCCAAACCTGGCAAACCTTTTCCCTATCCTCATAACCCAGTTCATGCCTGTGTCCTAGAAGTGCCCATCTTCCAGCAGCATTTGACTGCTGGCCTTGGCAACCTACCTGGAATGCTCTTTGCCTGGCTTCTGAGACTCCCTATTCTCACAGTTCCCTCCTACCCATCACATCACTCCTTTCACAGGTCTGCCTCTGCCATCCAATCTTTAAATGTTGGAATGGCCTGGACCTCTGAGCTGAGTCTTTTCTCTCTTCTGAAAGTGAAAGTCGCTCAGTCGTGTCTTACTCTTTGTGACCCCATGGACTGTAGCCCTCCAGACTCCTCCATCCATGGAGTTCTCCAGGCAAGAATACTGGAGTGGGTTGCTATTCCCTTCTCCAAGAAATCAGTTCCAACCCAGGGATTGAACGGAAGTCCCTTGCATTGCAGGCAGATTCTTTACAATCTGGGCCACCAGGGAAGCCTTTTCTCTCTTCTAGTGCAGTATTAAGAGGCAGGCTGTAGGACTGGACTGGGTTTTGTGGTTTACTAACACTGTGGCTTCTCTGGGCCTCATCTACAAAAAGAGTAATAATAATGCCTATGATAAAGAGTTACTATGAGGATTAAATTAATATTAGCTATCTTCATTAATATTATTATTATGATTAGCTATTACTATTGTTATTTTTAATTTTACACTGCATTCTATCCACCTTCATGAGTTTGAATACCAATTTTCCCCAAATTTTGATCTCTAGCCCAGACCTTTCTGTTGAACCCTAGACCCAGACTCATATAACTTCCTAAGATCTCTATTTAAATGTCTCATAGGCATCTTAAACTTAATTGTAATTAATTGCCCATAGGTTTGTCTCTTTAACTAGATTGTGACTTTCTTGGGGACAATATCTATGATATATTCATTGGCATCACCCTCACACCTGGCCCAGTGTTTAGCAAAGTAGATGTTCAGGAGAGATCAGCTGAATGAATGAATAAATAAAAAAATAAACGAATGAATGATGAGTTGTTAGGAACCACAGAATTTTCATGGATTTGAAATCTGAAAAAATGGTATGCTAAAACAGAAAACCAATCATGGCAGAAGTTACAGAAGAGAATCAAAAATAATTTCATTAGCTACCAGTACAAACATGAGTGGAAACAATAATCCTGTCACAGAACACTTAAAAATACAAGCCTGGTTTGCCCAAATGAAATGCCCAGCATTTCTCAACAGGAGATTACTTTCAAAGATAATGAACAAAACATGCATAAACATGAAGAGCCTCTATGTTACAAGAACATATTCATATTTATATCTTATGTGCTAACTATGCCTTTTTCCAAAGCTTGGGTAGACTTTTTTTTTTAATGGTAGAATTCCCATAAAAACTGTCTGAACAAAATTCACAATTTGACTCTGTAGCATTAACATTTTAAATTGCATATACAACAGACTAGGCTATTAATAACTCAGATGACCATTATATCTACTACTGTGGGCAGGAATCCCTCAGAAGAAATGGAGTAGCCATCATGGTCAACAAAGAGTCTGAAATGCAGGACTTGGATGCAATCTCAAAAATGACAGAATGATCTCTGTTCGTTTCCAAGGCAAACCATTCAATATCACAGTAATCCAAGTCTATGCCCCAACCAGTAATGCTGAAGAAGCTGAACGGTTCTATGAAGATTTACAAGACCTTTTAGAACTAACACCCAAAAAAGATGTCCTTTTCATTATAGGGGACTGGAATGCAAAAGTAGGAAGTCAAGAAACACCTGGAGTAGCAGGCAAATTTGGCCTTGGAATATGGAATGAAGCAGGGCAAAGACTAATAGAATTTTGCCAAGAAAATGCACTGGTCATAGCAAACACCCTCTTCCAACAACACAAGGGAAGACTCTATACATGGACATCACCAGATGGTCAACACCGAAACTTTGCAGCCAAAGATGGAGAAGCTCTATACAGTCAACAAAAACAAGACCAGGAGCTGACTGTGGCTCAGATCATGAACTCCTTATTGCCAAATTCAGACTGAAATTGAAGAAAGTAGGGGAAACCACTAGACCATTCAGGTATGACCTAAATCAAATCCCTTATGATTATACATTGGAAGTGAGAAATAGATTTAAGGGCCTAGATCTGATAGATAGAATGCCTGATGAACTATGGACTGAGGTTGGTGACATTGTACAGAAGACAGGGATCAAGACCATCCCCATGGAAAAGAAATGCAAAAAAGCAAAACAGCTGTCTGGGGAGGCCTTACAAATAGCTGTGAAAAGAAGAGAAGCGAAAAGCAAAGGAGAAAAGGAAAGATATAAGCATCTGAATGCAGAGTTCCAAAGAATAGCAAGGAGAGATAAGAAAGCCTTCCTCAGCGATCAATGCAAAGAAATAGAGGAAAACAACAGAATGGGAAAGACTAGAGATCTCTTCGAGAAAATTAGAGATACCAAGGGAACATTTCATGCAAAGATGGGCTCGATAAAGGACAGAAATGGTATGGACCTAACAGAAGCAGAAGATATTAGGAAGAGGTGGCAGGAATACACAGAAGAACTGTACAAAAAAGATCTTCACGACCCAGATAATCACAATGGTGTGATCACTGACCTAGAGCTGGACATCCTGGAATGTGAAGTCAAGTGGGCCTTAGAAACCATCTCTACGAACAAAGCTAGCGGAGGTGATGGAATTCCAGTTGAGCTATTTCAAATCCTGAAAGATGATGCTGTCCAAGTGCTGCACTCAATATGCCAGTGAATTTGGAAAACTCAGCAGTGGCCACAGGACTGGAAAAGGTCAGTTTTCATTCCAATCCCAAAGAAAGGCAATGCCAAAGAATGCTCAAAGTACTGCACAATTGCACTTATCTCACACGCTAGTAAAGTAATGCTCAAAATTCTCCAAGCCAGGCTTCAGCAATACGTGAACTGTGAACTTCCTGATGTTCAAGCTGGTTTTAGAAAAGGCAGAGGAACCAGAGATCAAATTGCCAACATTCGAAACATCTATTTCTGCTTTATTGACTATGCCAAAGCCTTTGACTGTGTGGATCACAATAAACTGTGGAAAATTCTGAAAGAGATGGGAATACCAGACCACCTGACCTGCCTCTTGAGAAACCTCTATGCAGGTCAGGAAGCAACAGTTCGAACTGGACATGGAACAACAGACTGGTTCCAAATAGGAAAAGGAGTACGTCAAGGATGTATATTGTCACCCTGCTTATTTAACTTATATGCAGAGTACATCATGAGAAACGCTGGACTGGAAGAAACACAAGCTGGAATTAAGATTGCCGGGAGAAATATCAATAATCTCAGATATGGAGATGACACCACCCTTATGGCAGAAAGTGAAGAGGAACTCAAAAGCCTCTTGATGAAAGTGAAAGTGGAGAATGAAAAGTTGGCTTAAAGCTCAACATTCAGAAAACGAAGATCATGGCATCCAGTCCCGTCACTTCATGGCAAATAGATGGGGAAACAGTGGAAACAGTGTCAGACTTTATTTTTTGGGGCTCCAAAATCACTGCAGATGGTGACTGCAGCCATGAAATTAAAAGACGCTTACTCCTTGGAAGGAAAGTTATGACCAACCTAGACAGCATATTTAAAAGCAGAGACATTACTTTGCCAACAAAGGTCCATCTAGTCAAGACTATGGTTTTTCCAGTGGTCATGTATGGATGTGAAATTTGGACTGTGAAGAAGGCTGAGCACTGAAGAATTGATGCTTTTGAACTGTGGTGTTGGAGAAGACTCTTGAGAGTCCCTTGGACTGCAAGGAGATCCAACCAGTCCATTCTGAAGAGATTAGCCCTGGGATTTCTTTGGAGGGAATGATGCTAAAGCTTAAACTCCAGTACTTTGGCCACCTCATGCGAAGAGTTGACTCATTGGAAAAGACTCTGATGCTGGGAGGGTTTGGGGGCAGGAGGAGAAGGGGACGACAGAGAATGAGATGGCTGGATGGCATCACCGACTTGATGGATGTGAGTTTGAGTGAACTCTGGGAGTTTGTGATGGACAGGGAGGCCTGGTGTGCTGCGATTCATGGGGTCGCAAAGAGTCGGACACGACTGAGCGACTAAACTGAACTGAACTGAGGCTATTAATATAATGTTGTGGTGTTCACTTGATATGCTGAAGGCTCAACTAGGTGCGTGATGCATACCAAGGAGGCAGGTGCCCCCACAGATATCCTGAAGGAGGAGGAGAACCACAGAAATGGTGCTGGACCCATGAAGCTTCTGGCCATGCTTGCACCCTGACTATGATGAGATAATTACTATAAAACCAAGAAGCAGAAATCATTAGATATTGAAGTTACAAAACTCTGACTCAACAATTCCCAGACTTCTAGAGAGACCGAGTGTACACTCTTCTTCCCTCAACTGTGACAGCTGTAAGGGACTAAAACTGAATGGACAAGAGCATCTGCATCGAGGGGCTGGGGATTCTCAATAGGACGATAGGAATTGACGGGACAGTGGGGATAAGAGAAAGCTCAAGTCCCATTGTTGCTCAATTTTAGGTTGTAAAAATCTCCTAATTTATGAAATAAAGGACATTTGTTTATAAGCAAGAGTTAACTCCAACTGCATGTAGCTGGAAGAACATTTTGAAAGACAAATGCAGCACAAGCAAGCAAAGGTTCTAAAAGAACTGGGGCCTCAGCTTTTTCCTCAGATGTCAAGTTGATATCCTGGAACTGATGTGACCACACCCTTCTAGTCTAACAAAATGGATTTCCCTGGAAACAAGAATTTTATTGTCTGTGATGACTGAGGAAGACAGTCTTTCTTTCTATCCCTTTATAGTGGCTTCCTACTCTTAACAAAATTTTGTGAGTTTATATATTTCTTCTCAATACATAAAAAACTAAAATTTTTAGATGCTGTAAAATTATCACACCTAAAATTGTTTTACTTTTTCATTATTGTACATAGAATTAGTTTTCCCTTACTCATTTTTCCTAATATTTTTAGTCATTTAAGCTTCTGTTACAATTTTTGGCATGCTTCATACAAAAGAGGTTCTGTTTTACTAACTCACTCTACAGCCTTCATAAAAGCTACTCTAAATTTATTTTATTTTCAATCTGTATCTGGGATAATCAGTTCCTTCTATTTACTCCCCACTGTATAAAAAGTACTTGCTTTTATTTGACCTATAATTACTTCTTTGAAGCTTCAAAAGATGCCCCTGAGTTCTCATGTACACACTGAATAAGTCCATGATGGCCTCTTCTTGTTTTCTTAGCTTTCTGAGCTTCTGCCAGATAAAAAGTTCATTCTTTAATCCTTTCATATTGAAGGGTCTGATTTTTTTGAACAGTGCCTCATTCTTGCTTATTTTTAATCTCTGAATTTTAATTTTCTCACAAAACAAAGCAATTAGACAAAAGAGAATTTAGAGTCAAGGTTATTAAGCACATGGGCTTTGGAGTCAGACAGATCCAGTGACTCAATACTTCAATTGTATTAGAAGACTTTGAGTAAATTACCCAACTTCCTTCTTCAGGGACCTAATCCATAAAACTAGTTACTAATAATACTCACATCAGAGAGTTGTTAACAGATAAATGAGCTAAAGTTTAAAGACCTTTACATTATGCTGTCATCACCCTTATTTCATCCCAACCTCAGATTTAAGCACCTCGTTTGGCTTAATCTGAATTCCTTTACTACAGTCTACAATGCACTGTGCAACTTGGCCCCTGCCCTTGGGTTTAATATCACCTCACTGGGGTCTTCTCCCTTTGTCTGAACTCTGATTATGCCTGCCTTCTTTTATTCCCAGAACACTCTAACTCTTTCTAACTTCAAGGCTGTTGCTGTGCCCTCTGCTGATAGCATCTTTCTCTCGACCTCCCAACTCTTGTTACAGCTGGTTCCTTCCCATTCTTCAGGTCTCACTTTGGATGTCTCCTTTTCAGAAAGGTCCTCACTGGCTACCCTATAAATCAATTTGTTTACTTGGGATTGTCTGTCTCCCCAGCTAATCTGAAAGCCCTGTAAAAGCAGGGACAACCACAAATTCTAGAGGCTAGAACAATGCCTGACAACAAACTGATAAATGTTTGGATAAGGTGGTTAGCATATATTTATATGGCTGAAGAAATAGGTCAGGACCAGGATGTGGAAGACCTCACATTCCATGTTGAGTAGTTTGGTCTTTGTACTGCAGAAGACAGGGATTCATCAAAGGCTTTTTTAAAAACTGGGTAATGAGTGACCAGATATTTCTAACAGCCTAAATAAGCAGTTCTGTAAACAGTCATAAGCACATCTTGTACAAATTCTGCTTGTGATTAGTTGTTCTTGCCCCAAGTTACGTGTGTATACTACTGTCCCTCACATTCTGAATGTAGATAGAATTTATCTAATATACACAATTGCTTCCAGAATGTCATTCATATTGGGCAAATGGGGTTTGCATTGGAGGGAGAAAGAGTCACATTTGCCAAAGGGCAGGGGCTGGGAGGGCAGTTCAGTTGGTATTGCCTTATGAATGTTGGGAACTAGAGAAGAGATTCTTACCCTGAAAACAAGAACCTTGGGAGTGAGTTCAACAGCAGGGATAAGGGGAGGGACACTTGAATAAGCCAGCTCTGAGAGGGCAACTGAGCAAGACACCTTGCAGACTGGTTGAGTCACCTAAGGAAAAGAACCCTGCTAGCCTGCCTCTGAATGAAAGCACCGACGATCCCTGGGCTTCAGGCATTTTCCTAGTCTATTTGCCTCTCTTAAAAAAAAGAGGGGGGTGGAAAAACGTCCTTTTAACTAAATTTTAGCTGAGAAAAGCAGTAGAAAAAGTTGTCCTAGGATTTATATTTGGACCAAAAAAAAAAAAGCCTGGCTCAAAATATGTTTAAGAAAAATGTAAAACTTCTGGGTGGCAAAATACATCACGAACAAAGTAAAAAAAAAAAAAAATTGGCTCCTCAAAATTTTGTAGCAAACTAATTCCCTTATCGTATAAAGAGCTCTTACAAATTAATAAGAAAAAGATAACCCTATAGCAAAACAGGCAAAAGAAAAGAGGCAACTCACAGGAGCATCATTAAAAAAAATTAAACATAATGTGTCCAATTTACTAGTAGTTAAAGAAATGCAAATTGAAAGCACAATTTAAAATGATGTGTACTGGATTTGAAAAGACTTAGAGTAGATAATAAGATAGGTTGGGAAGAAAGTGGACAATAAGCATTTTCATATACTGGTGATATAAGTAGGTACAACCTTTTTAGATAGCAATTGGGTAATTTATTTTACAATA
This sequence comes from Bubalus bubalis, assembly GCF_019923935.1. Taxonomy (NCBI): domain Eukaryota; kingdom Metazoa; phylum Chordata; class Mammalia; order Artiodactyla; family Bovidae; genus Bubalus; species Bubalus bubalis. The sequence continues at coordinate 45,431,231 of NC_059167.1, forward strand.
TGAAATGCATATTTCAGGGATGCATATCAAACTGGGATGCAGGTAGACATCTGATTTGTATTTTATGTATTTCTATATTTTGCATTTTTTGATAAGTATTAGTTTTATAATAAAAACCAAAAGCTTTAAAAATATATACATCCTTGATTCAGAAAGTCTTCAGGAAATTTTGTCATGAAATACTAGAAAACACAAATATTATTTCCAAAAATGTTCTGTAGCACTGTTTGTAAAGTGACTATTTAGAAACAATACAATAATATAAAGGCTAATATGTACCTGTATTAATATAAAGGTTAATATAATTACAGAAATATAGTTAGTAAGTTACAGTATAAGATATAATTAATAATTTATGGTATATCTATATAATGGAATACTAAAAAAAACAGTAAGATAGGTCTACATGTACTGATGTGGAAAGATACTGCTGATTGGAAAAGGGCAAGTGCAAAATGGCATCATTTTATAATTCTATTTTGTTTAATACACTTTCATATATCCTATAAAATAATGGCTTGATAGTCAACAGGTTTTCATTCATGGTTTACACTCTTGTGAACAATACTTAAAAGTCTGTGTCATCAGAACATTCATCCTTTTGCCCAGTTATGAATGAGTGACCCCTCTGGAGACCTCTCTGGGGAAAGGAGACCAGAACTGGTGAAATAAAAGATAAATGGATCAACGGAATAGAATAGAGGGGTTAGAAATACATCCACATAAATGTAGTCAGCTGACCTTTGGCAAAGGAACAAAGACAACACAATGAAGAAAAAATAGTCTTTGATAAACGGTGCTGCAATAACTGAACATCCAAACTCGAAAAATGAATTCACACAGATCTTATGTGCATGCGTGCTCAGCTGGATTCGACTCTTTGTGACCCCATGGACTGTAGCCTGCCAGGCTCCTCTGTCCATGGGATTTCCCAGGCAAGAACAGGGGAGTGGGTTGCCATTTTCTTCCTCTGCATCTCCTGCATTGGCAGGTGGATTCTTTACCACTGAGTCAACTAGGAAACCCATACAGATCTTACACCTTTCACAAAAATAAATTCAAACAGATCATAGAACTAAAACGAAAAATATCAAACAATAAAACTCCTGGAAGATAACACAGAAGAAAACCTAGGTGACCCTGGGTATGGTGATACAACAAATATATGATCCATGAAATAAATAACTAATAAAATGGACTTCATTAAAATTAAAACTTCTGCACTGTGAAAGACAATGTTAAGAGAATGAGAACACAGATCATAGACTAGGGAAAAATATTTGCAGAAAGATATATCTGATAAAAGACTATTATCCAAAATATGCAAAGAACTCTCAAAACTCAACAATAAAAAACAAACTGTCTAAAAAATGGGCCTTAACAGACACCCCACTATAGAAGATATAAAATGGCAAATAAGCATATGAAAAGATGTTCCACATCATGCATCAAGGCAGAAATGCAAATTAAGATATCAATAAGATACCACTGGGCTTCCCAGGTGGCTCAGTGATAAAGAATCTGCCTGCCAATGCAGGAGACTCGGGTTTGATCCCTGGATAGGAAGATTCCCTGCAGGAGGAAATGGCAACCCACTCCAGTATTCTTGCCTGGAGAATCCCAAGAACAGAGGAGTCTGTTGTGCTACAGTCCATGAGGTTGCAAAGCATTAGACATGACTGAGCAACTGAGCATGCACGCACTAGATACCACTACACACTTACTGGAATGGTCAAAATTTGGAACACTTGACAGCACCAAATGTTAGCAAGATGTGGAGCCACAGGAACTCTCATTCATTGCTGGTGGGAATTAAAATGGTAGAGCAACTTTAGGATAAAGTCTGGTGGTCCATGGTATTTACCCAAAGGAATTGAAAAGTTAAGTCCACATAAAAACCTATACACAGGGACCCCTCCACTGGTGATCCAGTGGTTAAGACTCCATATTCCCAATGCAGGGGGCCTGGGTTCAATCCCTAGTCAGGGGAACTAGATCTTGCATACTGCAACTAAGACTTTACATGCTGACTAAAGATTCTCCCAAATCATCTCACCCTCTCCCTCTCCCACAGAGTCCAAAAGACTGTTCTATACATCTGTGTCTCTTTTGCTGTCTTGCATACAGTGTTATCATTACCATCTTTCTAAATTCCATATATATGCGTTAGTATACTGTATTGGCAGAAAGTGCAGAAGAAAGTGAAAGAGGAGAGTGAAAAAGTTGGCTTAAAGCTCAACATTCAGAAAACTAAGATCATGGCATCTGGTCCCATCACTTCATGACAAATAGATGGGGAAAAAGTGGAAACAGTGTCAGATTTTATTTTTTGGGGCTCCAAAATCACTGCAGATGGTGACTACAGCCATGAAATTAAAAGACACTTACTCCTTGGAAGAAAGGTCATGACCAACCTAGATAGCATATTCAAAAGCAGAGACATTACTTTGCCAACAAAGATCTGTCTAGTCAAGGCTATGGTTTTTCCAGTGGTCATGTATGGATGCGAGAGTTGGACTGTGAAGAGAGCTGAGCGCCGAAGAATTGATGCTTTTGAACTGTGGTGTTGGAGAAGACTCTTGAGAGTCCCTTGGACTGTAAGGAGATCCAACCAGTCCATTCTAAAGGAGATCAGCCCTGGGTGTTCTTTGGAAGGAATGATGCTAAAGCTGAAACTCCAGTACTTTGGCCACCTCATGCGAAGAGTTGACTCATTGGAAAAGACTCTGCTGCTGGGAGGGATTGGGGGCAGGAGGAGAAGGGGCCAACAGAGGATGAGATGGCTGGATGGCATCACTGACTTGATGGATGTGAGTTTGAGTGAACTCCGGGAGATGGTGATGGACAGGGAGGCCTGGCGTGCTGTGATTCATTGGGTCGCAAAGAGTCAGACACGACTGAGTGACTGAACTGAACTGATACTGTACTGGTGATTTTTTTTTGGCTTACTTCACTCTGTATAATAGGCTGCCGTTTCATCCGCCTCATTAGAACTGATTCAAATGCATTCTTTTTAATGGCTGAGTAATACTACATTGTGTATATGTACCACAGCTTTCTTATCCATTCATCTGCTGATGGACATCTACTTTCAAGGAAAAAAATAAAAACAAAAACTCTGTATGATACCATAATGATAGCTACATGTCATTATTTATTTATATAAATCCAAAGAATGTACAACACTAGGAATGAACTATAATGTAAACTGTGAACTTTGGGTTATTATAAAGTATCAATGTAGGTTCTGCAGCTATAATATACCACCCTAGAGGGGGATGTTGCTAATGGAGGAGGCTATGCTTGTGTAATGCCAGAGAATATGAGAAATCTCTGTACCTTTCACTCAATTTTACTATGAACTCTAACCTGCTCTAAAAAAAATAAAATTAGTCTTAAAAAAAAGGTTACCCACTTTGTTCAAATTCCTTATTTATGTAAATGAGGTCTGTCTTTTCATATCAATTGCAGTGTTGGCTCTAATAATAACTAATAGGGATTATGACAGGAAAGGAAGTGACTCCTTTGATTTTCTACAGCATATGAGAATAAGAACTAAATGCTAATCACCATGGAAACTTCACTATTAAACAACTACCAAGTCTTTAGCTAAAACTCAAAGAACCTCCACTACATCATCTACAATTTGATCTATTTATATTCAGCTTTTAATCCACCCAGGAAACATCTGCAGAATTTAGGAAAACCCCTAACTCTCTCCAACCACACAGAGTGTGAAATTTCAGAATCAGAAGAGAGGTTAAAGCTGATTTGGCCAAACATCTCATTCACAAAGAAATGTAAAGTTCCAAGGGCAATTCATTTCAACTGCAAAGCTGGCTCAATCCAGCCTCAGGATGTCATAAGTCCTTTTCTGGCTTCCTCTGCCTCTGTCTGCCTCCCTCCCCTCAACACCCTCTCTGAGTCAGAGCTAATAGATCTGTAAGAAATGGTACAGCAGCACAGATGGCAAGAGGAAAGAAAAATCAAGACTCAACTAAATTCTTTCATTATTGCACAACTTGGTTTCCTACAGTCTTTTCCCCTAGTAAACAGTTATTGAAAACTGTGGAATAAGAAGTCCCACAAGAAAACATTTTCCTTTGCATCATCTCCTCTTAACTTTAACCCTTAGCTGTGCCTCCAGCAAAATCTACAGAGCTACAAAGTGAAAAATCATAGCTCCCTTCACAGGTATATATAACTAAATCCATTTATCCAAAAGTACTCATTTATTCAACAAGTATTTACTGAGCATCAACTCTACACCAGGCTCAGATCTAGGTCCAGGATATAGCATCTGCACTGGCAGCTAGGCTTATGCTTGGGTTGCCTTATAGTCCTCCGCTTGGGGGTACCAGAAGATCTGCAAGAGCCAAGGCATTTGTGCAATGGACCATACTGCACACATTCATTGTATACTAAGAGTCTTCATAATCATGTCTACTGATGGCCTTTGCAGTCTGAGAGCAGTGGTGGATTCAAGAGCATTAATCCATATTGCCCAAATCCTAGCCAGCTCTTGTATAGTAAAAACCAGGTGGTGTGTATGTAACTCATGCTTGACAATATTGCTGGAACGAATGCCAGGGTCGTCCTTGCTGAGAATTTGGGCAAATAGTCTCAAGCAATAAAAAATAATGTTCAGGGGACTTCTCTGGTGGTTCAGTGGTTGAGACTTCACCTTCCAATGCAGGAAGTGTGGGTTCAACCCCTGGTTGGGGACCCACATGCCTCATGGCCAAAAAACAAAAACAAAAACAAAACAAAACATAAAACAGAAGCAATATTGTAACAAATTCAATAAAGACCAAAAAAAAAAAAAAAATGTTGAATGTAACCATGGACTACCCAGTGATTCTACAAGATTTTCTGTTTGGCTTAATACCATGATTGATATGGTTTGGTTCCACAAATGTTTATTATGTGTATTTTCTATTCCATGCACTGTTCTAAGGACTGTAGAAACAAAAAGGAGTAAAATGTTGGCCTTTCCCTCAAGGGTCTGCTGATGAGATTGACACAGATATGTTACCCTGATGTGGTAATGGTGGTGGTGTAGGTATGCACAAGGGGACATGGGAGCCCAGTGAAGGCAAACATCACCCACTGTGGGGAAAGAAATGGAGCACACACTGGCTTCCTGAAGGAGGGGACACCTGAACTGGGGCTAGAAAGATGAAAAGGTATTAGCTAGGCAACTGGGGGAAGTGTGTTCCAGACAGAAACAACACGAGTAAAGGCATGAAGATGTGAAACATAATGAAATACGTTTGCGGAACAATGAATAATTTAGAATCATTATAACAGGAAATGAGAATAAACCAGAGAGATACCCAGAGCTCACGCCTGGCATATAGTAGATATTCAATGAATACTGGTTGATGAAAGAATTGGCTACAGCTTTCATCAAGGAAAAGGTATGGTTACATGGTTACATATGTTTGGGCAAATTTTGTTTATCCATATTGTTAGCAGAAACAGAATATAATGCATCGGTACAATTATAAGAAAATGAGGCAGTCAGCAAGAACGTGGCTCACTCAGCATGGTCCTTGGAGATGCAGGCATAAAAAACAGGAAGTGGCTGGGCAGTGTTGATATTCTTATGACCATAAGAGAGGGAAGAGCTGGGGTGGAGTCTGTACAGAAGACATAGGCTGAGATCATATGTAAAAAGGTAAGAAGGGGACGCTTAGGATCTGTGAGCTTGAGAGCTTCTTGGATATAGCAACCATGTCTTTTTTCTCCCACTGGCCTAGGAACAGCCCATATAAATAAATCAAATGTCTGTAACATTACCTGTCTTTCCTCAAGGCCTCACACAGAGGAAACCCCGAACTGGGAAGGAATAGAATTCATATCCCTGATGGTTGTTTTCTGAGTGGGCTTGAATTCTTTGTTGCTGTTGAAGAGGAAAGAGAACACCCAGAGCTGGGAGAAGAGGATGTTAATACATTCTATACCCTAAGAATTCCATATTGAGAAATATAGGAACTCTGGGTCAGAACAGATTTTCTATAAGAAAACAGAAGCACTGAGGTTAATAAGGGTGGAAACATCGAAAACAACTCCACAAGGTGAAATTGAACCTTTTGATATCTATAACACTGATTTTTCTGTTCACAGTGCATTTTTTTAAAAGGGGGCTGTGTATGTGTGTGTGTGGTGGGGTCGGGAGGGGTAGGTATATTGGAACCCTCTGTCCTTTCTGCTCAATACTGCCATGAATCTAAAACTGCTCTAAAACATAAAATCTGTTAAAAACAAAATAAAATATGACAAGTCCATTAGCATAGAAGTTAAAGCAGCTCAAAGCTGGGAACCTGAGACCAGGTTCCTAATCTCTGACCCCTGACATCCCTGGACCACCTACCTGTTTTTATTCTTCTGGGTACCTAAGGGCCTATAATTGGGCTGTGGAGGTTATAAGAAGCTGAGAGTCACTTAAACTCATTCAAGTGAAGAACAGGAAGAGCACAGAGTACTAAAAATACATGGAAAAACAAAAGGATAAGGACCTAGAGAAGGGCTGGGCCTCACAGAGGCCAAAACTGACAATGATACACAGTGCTGATTCCAAGGCAGCCTCAGGAAGCTCAGTGGTAGGGATCTGTGGTCTTTCTTATGCACCACTGTTAATGGGGTAATTTTAGCCCATATTCTACATCATTCTTCTCTAGTTGATCTTTTTTATCTCAGTTGTGATTCCCAAAGCATAATATCTGAAGGGCTTGGTTAAATACTACTGTCTCTATTTAGACTGAATATTTGAGATCAAGCAACGTCACACTAGCTTAGTTGGCCTGTGAGTGAGCTATCCTTGGGTCAGGTCCTCCTCTGGTCCAGTCACTTGGCCAGAGAGGCTGGGTCATGTGTTTCCTCAGCAGGAGTCCTAGCAGGTGAGGACAGCTGCCCTCAGAAGGAACTGTGGGTATGGCAAGTACTGTGAATTCATTTATGATCCACTGATGATGGCAATGCTCTGGAAGTCTCAGACGTAGAAGAAGGAAAAAGTGACATCTGGGCGGTTAGTAGAGACTTAGCAATAAAAAAAGTTTGTATATGAGGCCTTTAGCAGTCAGGACACACCTAGACACTCCTGAAACATCCTTCCCAGCACTCAGCATTCCTTCCCCACCCACTCCCATTCCATAATTTAGAAAAACATCTGACTCCTCTCCCCAGTATCCTAGGTCCTGTACACATTTTAATTGAGCAAATGACCTTAAAAGACACAATGGCAAAGATTTGAAGGTCCATTCCTAAACTAGATGGACTTTCCTTAGTTTATGGTTGTGTCCACATCTTTATCAAAGCCCTAACTGTGGTTCTTCAACTTTTATCATTACAGTAATTTGGAAAAACAGTCAGGTCTATATAGCTAATATCACACTACAAAAATGAGTAGTTCTGACCAAAGGCCTTGCTGCTGGTGGTGCTAATCCTTTCTTAAAGCAGCTGCAAGCAGATTTCTCCCAAGCATTTATGGTAGCTGGAGCTCTGGAGGGGCTTCCCTGGTGGCTCAGTCAGTAGAGTCTGCCCTCAATGCAGGAGACCCAGGTTCGATCCCCGGGTCGGGAAGAGGCCCTGAAGAAGGAAATGGCTATCCATTCCAGTATTCTTGCCTGGAAAATCCCATGCACAGAAGAGCCTAGAGGGCCACAGTTCCATGGGGTTGCAGAGAGCAGGACATGACTGAATGACTAAACCACACCAGAGCTCTGGAAGTCTCCCTAAGAAATCAGTCAGCACTAGAGAAACCATTTTCTTTATCCCTCCTCAAAGATTTGTTAGTAAACACGGGAATTTTGAGCTCTGGGTCAGGTAGAAGGCAGTGGCCTTTGAAGCTCCATTTTAAGGAAAAGTAAGTTGATTAGTTTCATTCACTAAATAAACAAATGTGACTATACAAGAAGAATCAAAAGTACTCTGAAAGTTGAACACTTTATAGCTGTGCCTTGCTTTTACACATTACCTTTTTCTCAAAAGTTTAGCTGAATTAGATGCAAAGAATTGGAACACAAGAGGCCCTGGGTAGTTGGGTAGCTACAACAGAAGACATACATACATGCGCATGCACGCACACACACACACACACACACACACCCCTTAAAAAAAAATAAGAATGTAAACTATTCCAATAGCCAGGAAGGGAGGAAGTAGATATTTAGGGGGAAAGCACTGTACCTTTTTAATTCTTTTTATTACCTGAAAAAGACAGGGCAGGAGATGAAGTTTAACCCTGATCACCTCTTCACTTTTCACAGGTTTTTGCAGATGTAAATATTTCTAAGTGATCATTACATGGGATGCCATAGACTATACACTGTATTTTTATATTTCTAAAGTCATAAAACAATTTTGTAGACAAAATAAAAAAACTGCAGGAATCTCCTTATTTCCTGATTCAATATGGTCTTTTTAAAATTGAATAAACTGTTCTTTTGAGTGAGCATAACAAGCAAAGAGACTGAGTTGAACAATTACAGAACTCTCATACTTAAGTATCTGTCACTAAAAATTATATTCATTTCTAATCAGTCTTTAATGGACACAGAAGCTCCCAATACTTTAAATTACTTCCCCTCTACTAATGATCTGTAAATGATAGAACACTAATCTTTAAAAGAGAGTAATTTATGAATTTGTTATGTGAAAAAGGATTGTTAGATGACGAATCATTTCAATGTCAAAAAATGTTTTGGGTATGGGATTTGAACAAAGTAAAGTAGATTCACAATCACTACTGGAATTAAAGGGACTTTGGAGAGGTCAAGTTTTCCGTCACATGAGTTAAGAAGCTGGTTTAAAAGAAGTCAGTTGATCTCTCCATGAAACCTCTGATGAGATCATGAGATACTGAATTCTCACATAACAAAGTCTCCTTTTAGAAATTCTTACCCTGGGTTGTACTGATCAATGCTATTGAAACAAAATAACAAGAAAAACATAAATTAGCATAATCTTTATTCTTTTTTTTTAGATTTATTAAGTATTCTTGTCCATGGATACTAACTATACAGGTGAAGTGAGTGGACTACTTTTAAAACAAAAACAACAAAACACTTTTGGTAGAGAAAGTCCTGGAACTTTAACAGAGAAGACAAGAATAAAGACTGTTAGTTCCACCCCCTCCTTTATGTTAACATTATGGTAATGAACTGAATGTTAAATAATTAAATTTCTTAAGTCATACCTATAAACAACAATCAAACCTATTTGTCTGCTCTGAATGTTATTCTTTTGAAAACACTACAGCAAATCTTTTAGGCTGAACTGAGGTTGGGTGAGGTAAGGTAGCCAGAATGACATGTCTAGTTTAATGGTGCAGTCAGGATTTGACCCCTCTACATTATACTGGGGCTTCCCTGGCAGCTGAGACGGTAAAGCGTCTGCCTACAATGTGGGAGACCCGGGTTCAATCCCTGGGTCGGGAAGATCCCCTGGAGAAGGAAATGGCAACCCACTCCAGGACTCATGCCTGGGAAATCCCATGGACCGAGGAGCCTGTCAGGCTAGAGTCCATAGGGTCGCAAACAGTTGGACATGACTGAGCGACTTCACTTCACTTCACTTCACATTATACTGAGCTAGGGCTCAGTGGTAAAGAATCCGCTTGCAACACAGAAGACACAGGTTTGATCCCAGAGTCTGGAAGATCCCCTGGAGGAGGGCATGGCAACCCACTCCCATATTCTTGCCTGGAGCATTGCATGGACAGAGGAGCCTGGTGGGCTACTGTCCATGGGGTCGAAAAGAGGCAGACAGGACTGAAGCAACTTAGCACACTACACTGTGCTAATAGGAGCTTTCTTATTCAAACCTCAGTTCAAATGTCACCATCTCAGAGAAGCCATCATTTTATATTAGTGTTTTATTTTTCTTCACATATTTAAAGAGACTGAATCCATTAATAAATTGTGAGAGGCTTTTCCAGTTGGGAAAAAAACCTCTTTTGCCATTTTTTTCAAATTGTAACTTAGGTGAAATTCTTCTAAAACAGGAGGAAAAAAAAAGAGAAAGAAATAAAACAGCATTATACCTTGCCACTGCCATTCATAAAAACGCTAAGAGGAGTGGAGGCCACACTGTCTTGCTTCCTGGAGTCATTAGATGCTCACAATCAAGTCTCTATGGATGTGCCCCCACAAATAAACACCCCTTTAGGCACATGGGTGAAGCAGACACTCAGAGTTTGAAATATCAGTGTGGGGAATGTGGGCTTTCTTAAGAAAGTAATGAATTAGTATTTGTGTTATGTATGAATGCTTCTTAACTATCTTTTCAGAAGACTGTGTGATAGGCATTTTTAACCTCGATGTTCAAAATACGGTGGCTCTCAAAGAGAAGAAATAGATTATATAACACAAAACTATCTGAGGTGTGTAAGGAAGAGTGTGTTAAAAACGGGCTTCACATTTAGGGCTTTCGTTGGTTTCAATTTTGCTTTATTCTTGATCATCATTCTTGACTTTCCAGACTCTGTATAAGGTCCTCATTCCTCTGATTAAAGGAATTAACTTGTATATTAAATACCTCCCTGGTGGCTCAAATGGTAAAGAAACCGCCTGCAATGCAGGAGACCCAGGTTTGATCCCTGGGCTAGGAAGATCCCCTGGAGAAGGGAGTGGCTACTCACTCCAGTATTCTTGCCTGAAGAATTCCATGGACAGAGGAACCTGGTGGGCTACAGTCCATGGGGTCACAGAGAGTCAGACACAATTGAGCAATGTTTACCTATTTTTTTATTTGACCCCCTCATCCCTCCTCCCCAGTTCGAAACAGCCCTGCTTCAAACAGCCTGCTGAGGTGACCTATCCAGAGTCCATCTTTGGGTTCTATAACAATGGAAGACTCTTGATTAACTCTCAATTCAACGGTCATGTGTTTCTGAATTCTTAACTTCCACACAGCAGTTCTAGAACAAAAAGTCTTCCACTTTATTGAACTTATTAAATTCTCCAGTTTAATAAAAAAAAAAAAGTAAGGGGTTGAAATCAGGAGGGTGAACTTGTTATATGATATCCGCCAGGATTCAAGACATCAGAAAAGAAACTTAAAAAAAGAGAAGCAAATTTTTGTAATCTTTTCTGTGAGTTCTCATTAGAAATGAGCAGTTTAGAAATCTATGTAGCTGATAACTGTAAATAATGAGTTCTTGGAAATCACACTCTAATGTGGAGAGCTGTAAAGCAGTTCATAATTTCCTATAAGAGCAATGTTTCTACTGAGGTTTGGGTTCCCGAGGCTAAAGTGGCATATTAGTTGCAGATATAATCAAAGAAATGCCATAAAGCAATATGCAAAACTATAAAACTGTGAGGCGATTTCAAATGTCAAAATTACGCTGCTGGTCCTCAGTTCAGTTGCTCAGCTGTGTCCAACTCTGCGACCCATGGACTGAAGCACACCAGGCCTCCCTGTCCATCACAAATTCCTGGAGCTTACTCAACTCATGTCCATCGAGTCAGTGATGCCATCTAACCATCTCATCCTCTGTTGTCCCCTTCTTCTCCTGTCTTCAATCTTTCCCAGAATCAGGGTCTTTTCTAGTGAGTCAGTTCTTTGCATCAGGTGGCCAAAGTATTGGAGTTTCAGCTTCGGCACCAGTCCTTCCAATGAATATTCAGGACTGATTTTCTTTAGGATTGACTGGTTTGATTCTCCTTGCAGTCCAAAGGATTTACAAGAATTTTCTCCAACACCACAGGTCAAAAGCATCAATTCTAAGGCACTCTGCTTTCTTTATAGTCCAACTCTCACATTCATACATGACTACTGGAAAAACCATAGCCTTGACTAGATGGACCTTTGTTGGCAAAGTAATGTCTCTACTTTTTAATATGCTGTCTAGGTTGGTCAAAGCTTTTCTTCCAAGGAGCAAGCATCTTTTAATTTCATGGCTGCAGTCACCATCTGCAGTGATTTTGGAGCCCAAAAAAATAAAGTCTCTCACTGTTTCCATGGGACTGATCTTAGTCCTAGGTTTTAAAACAATATAAATTGATTATACAAGTATTCTACTATAAAGCACATAGAAAAAGCACACTATAACACAATACATATTTGATTTGAACTTTGCAGGTTTACATTAAACATATAAATAATAGCAAAATGATAATAATGACTGAGGTTTACCTTAAAATACTCTTGAAACAAAAAATGTTGGGAGAGGGAAAAGAAGATATAGTATATGCAAAATGCTGACATCTGATGAAGCTCTGTGCTGGGGAATTTGTTTTACTATTCTCTTTATATTCTGTATATTTAAAATTTTTCTTAATAAAAAGCTTTAAGAATATAAGCTATAAGTTATAAATTAATCACTACTTATAATTAGTAAATATTATTTGACAATTTATCTTACTTTATTAAAACTTAGAAAAATCTTACTTTGGGGAAAAATGAGACAGATTAGTAAGACTGCCCATGGGGAGAGGAACCAAGGCAAGTTTCTTACAGCAAGCGGTTGTCAACAGGGCAGCTGAGTCAAGAGTCTTCTCCCAGCCTTTGAGATGGCATGTCCATCCATTACCACAGTTTAAAAGTGTAACTGCAGAGAATGAAGTCAGACTCTAACTTTACATTGCATATAAAAACTAACTCAAAACAGACCAAAGATCTAAATGTAAAACCTACAACTATAAAACTTTTGGAAGAAAACAAATGGGAAAAGCTCCCTGACATTAGATTTGGAAATGATTTCTTGGCTCTTGCACTAAAAATCACAGGCAGCAAGAGAAAAATAAAAATAAACTGGACTACAGCAAAATTAAAAATTTGTGCATTAAGTACACAACCAAAAGTGAAAAGACAGGGACTTCTCTGGTGATCCAGTGGTAAAGACTCTGCGCTTCCAATGCAGGGGGCGTGGGTTTAATTCGATCCCACATGTCTTGAGATGCCACCAAGAGTGAAAAGGCAAGCCAGAGAATGGGAGAAAATATTTGCCAATCATATATCTGACAAGGGGCTAATATCCAGACTATATAAGGAACCCCTACAACTCAACAATAACAACAACAAAAACAACAAATCTGATTAAAAATGGCAATGCGCTTTTCTCCAAAAGAGGGAAAAGCAAATGAAAATCACAATGAGATCCTACCTCATGCCCACTAGGATGTCTACTCTCAGAAAAATAAGAAAACAGCGAATGTTAAAGAGGATGTGAAGAAACTGGAATCCTTGTGCACTGTTGTTGCGAATGTAAAATGGTAGAGCTGCTGCGGAAAACAATATGGCAGTTCTTAAAAAAAAAACATACAGTTAACACCCAATCCAGCAATTTCACTTCTTGGTGTATACCCAAAAGATCTGAAAGCTGGCTTAGAGATATTTATACACCCATGTTCAGAGCAGCATTATACATAATATTCAAAAGGTAAAACCAATCCAAGTATCCATTAACAGACGAAAGTAAACAAAATGTAATACATACATTACAAGACCCACAGAGGATGCATAAAACTGTGAATAGTACCAAACTTTCATATACACTCACCTAGAGCAAGACATCCTGGAATGTGAAGTCAAGGGGTCTTAGGAAGCATCACTACAAACAAAGCTAGTGGAGGTGATGGTATTCCAGTTGAGCCATTTCAAATCCTGAAAGGTGATGCTGTGAAAGTGCTGCACTCAATATGTCAGCAAATTTGGAAAACTCAGCAGTGGCCACAGGACTGGAAAAGGTCAGTTTTCATTCCAATCCCAGAGAAAGGCAATGCCAAAGAATGCTCAAACTACCACACAATTGCACTCATCTCACATATTAGTAAAGTAATGCTCAAAATTCTCCAAGCCAGGTTTCAGCCATATGTGAACCGTGAACTTCCAGATGTTCAAGCTGGTTTTAGAAAAGGAAGAGGAACCAGAGATCAAATTGCCAAGACCTGCTGGATCATGGATAAAGGAAGAGAGTTCCAAAAAAACATCTATTTCTGCTTTATTGACTATGCCAAAGCCTTTGACTGTGTGGATCACAATAAACTGTGGAAAATTCTGAAAGAGATGGGAATACCAGACCACCTGACCTGCCTCTTGAGAAACCTCTATGCAGGTCAGGAAGCAACAGTTCGAACTGGACATGGAACAACAGACTGGTTCCAAATAGGAAAAGGAGTACGTCAAGGCTGTATATTGTCACCCTGCTTATTTAACTTATATGCAGAGTACATCAAGAGAAACGCTGGGCTGCAAGAAGCACAAGCTGGAATCAAGATTTCCAGGAGAAATATCAATAACCTCAGATATGCAGATGACACCACCCTTATGGCAGAAAGTGAAGAGGAACTAAAGAGCCTGTTGATGAAAGTGAAAGAGGAGAGTGAAAAAGTTGACTTAAAGCTCAAGATTCAGAAAACTAAGACCATGGCATCCAGTCCCATCACTTCATGGCAAATAGATGGGGAAACGGTGGCTGACTTTATTTTGGGGGTTTCCAAAATCACTGCAGATGGTAACTGCAGCCATGAAATGAAAAGACACTTACTCCTTGGAAGGAAAGTTATGACCAATCTAGACAGTATATTAAAAGCAGAGACATTACTTTGTCAACAAAGGTCCGTCTAGTCAGGGCTATGGTTTTTCCAGTGGTCATGTATGGATGTGAGAGTTGAACCACAAAGAAAGCTGAGTGCTGAAGAATTGATACTTTTGAACTGTGGTGTTGGAGAAGACTCTTGAGAGTCCCTTTAACTGCAAGGAGATCCAACCAGTCCATTCTAAAGGAGATCAGCCCTGGGTATTCATTGGAAGGACTGATGTTGAAGCTGAAACTCCAATACTTTGGCCACCTGATGCGAAGAGCTGACTCATTTGAAAAGACCCTGATGCTGGGAAAGATCGAAGGCGGGAGGAGAAGGGGACGACAGAAGATGAGATGGTTGGATGGCATCACCGACTCAATGGACATGAGTTTGGGTAAACTCTGGGAGCTTGTGATGGACAGGGAGGCCTGGTGTGCTGAAGTTCATGGGGTCGCAAAGAGTCGGACATGACTGAGAGACTGAACTGAACTCATATACGCTAATTTTTTTCCTATGCACACATATCTATCATAGAGTAATTTATAAATAAGACACAGTAAGAGACTATCTGAGTTGCAGGCATCACTGCTTCTGTGCTTTGGGCCATTATAAAATAAAACAAGGGGGACTTAAACACAAGCACTGAGGTACTAGGACTGCAGATCTGAACCAAGATGGCTAACTAACTAACAGGCAGGGTATGCTAGACAAAGGGATGATTCATGTCCTCAGCAGGAAGGAGCCGGATGGTGCGAGATTTTATCACACTATTCAGAACAATATGAAATTTAAAACTTATGAAACATTTTCATATCCAAGAAATCATTGCCAAATCTACTGTCAGGAATTTTCCATGTAATATTTTTGGACTTCACAGGTAACTGAACTGTGAAAGTGAAACCACAGATAAGGTGGGACTACCATATATACATTTAGTGCAGTATTACTCAGCTCTGGAAGGGAATAAAATTCTGACATGCTACCATAAGGATCTTGAGGATATTATGCTAAGTGAAATACGTCAGTCGCAAGAAACAGAAATATATTTCACTTATATGTATAATTCCACTTATATGAGACATCTAGAGTAGCCAAATTCATAGATAGTAAGTAGAAAAGTGGTTGCAATGGGGCTGGAGGGAGGAAGGAGTGGGAGCTCTTGTTTAATGTGTACAGAGATCCAATTTTGCAAGATGAAAAGTGTTCTAAAGATAGTTACACAATATGAATATACCTAATACCATTGAACTATATATGTACAAATGGTTAAAATGGGAATCTTTGTGTGTATTTTGTTAAAAAACTTTAAAATTAAAGCCTACATCTGTATTTTAAATGTTTATTAAATGCCCTAAAACATGGTCCTTTCAAAAAAGTATATCACTAAAGTTGGCCTATGAAACCTACATTAGATCCTGTTGTCCGACTAATCCTACCTACAGAGTTGAAGTAAGAACAACTTAGTAACGTTAATTAGAACTTAGTTACTGAGATACTAAAGGATACTGTCACATAGCAAATTTAATGCTGGGTTTACAGATTTTAGTCGGCTTCTGACACTTCCTATTTTAAATTTTAGGGTCTTCAAGAATAGTAAGATAGACTAAGAAAAAACTACATTCCACTTACATCATAATATCTGGTCCCCATGGCACTATACCAACCCTAAATAACTAAAGCCATCTTTAGCCCAGGGAACTCTGCCAGGGCTAGTACCTTAAGACAAGCAGTGAACACTGCAACATGTACTTTCGATTGGATTCTCTAAAGAGCAATGAGTCAGGATCCAAGTGTCAGAAGATGTAGTCTCATGCTAATGAAAACAAAGATATTTACTGTTAAAACCCCTTTAATCCAAGTACCTCAAAGTGGTTGGCAAACATTAATCAAATAGAAATTAAGGCAGAGCCTCAAGACATATGAAGGCATGGGCTTTCACAAACACACAAAAAGCCTCTAGATCCAATTACCAACTTACAGAGGAACATGGTAAACTACACTATGGCAATATAATAATCAGTAGAAACCGACTGTAGGATAGTCTCAGGACAAACAACCCAGTTTCTTCAACAAATAAATTTCAGGAAATTAAAAAAAAAAAAAAAAGGAAAAGGAAAAAGAGAAGGAAAGAAAGGGAACATGTAGATTAAGAGAGACTTAGAAAGCATCACTATGAACAAAGCTAGTGGAGGTGATGGAATTCCAGTTGAGCTATTTCAAATCCTGAAAGATGATGTTGTGAAAGTGCTGCACTCAATATGTCAGCAAATTTGGAAAACTCAGCAGTGGCCACAGGACTGGAAAAGGTCAGTTTTCATTCCAATCCCAGAGAAAGGCAATGCCAAAGAATGCTCAAACTACCACACAATTGCACTCATTTCACACACTAGTAAAGTAATGCTCAAAATTCTCCAAGCCAGGTTTTAGCAATATGTGAACCGTGAACTTCCAGATGTTCAAGCTGGTTTTAGAAAAGGCAGAGGAACCAGAAATCAAATTGCCAACATCCTCTGAATCACAGAAAAAGCAAGAGAGTTCCAGAAAAAACATCTATTTCTGCTTTATTGACTATGCCAAAGCCTTTGAATGTGTGGATCACAATAAACTGTGGAAAATTCTGAAAGAGATGGGAATACCAGACCACCTGACCTGCCTCTTGAGAAACCTCTATGCAGGTCAGGAAGCAACAGTTCGAACTGGACACGGAACAACAGACTGGTTCCAAATAGGAAAAGGAATACGTCAAGGCTGTATATTGTCACCCTGTTTATTTAACTTATATGCAGAGTATATCATGAGAAATGCTGGGCTGGAAGAAGCACAAGGTGGAATCAAGATTGCCGGGAGAAATATCAATAACCTCAGATATGCAGATGATACCACCCTTATGGCAGAAAGTGAAGAGGAACTAAAGAGCCTGTTGATGAAAGTGAAAGAGGAGAGTGAAAAAGCCGGCTTAAAGCTCAAGATTCAGAAAACGAAGATCATGGCATCTGGTCCCATCACTTCATGGCAAACAGATGGGGAAACAGTGGCTGACTTTATTTTTTTGGGCTCCAAAATCAATGCAGATGGTGACTGCAGCCATGAAATTAAAAGATGCTTACTCCTTGGAAGGAAAGTTATGACCAACCTAGATAGCATATTCAAAAGCAGAGACATTACTTTGCCAACAAAGGTCTGTCTAGTCAAGGCTATGGTTTTTCCAGTGGTCATGTATGGATGTGAGAGTTGGACTGTGAAGAAAGCTGAGCACTGAAGAATTGATGCTTTTGAACTGTGGTGTTGGAGAAGACTCTTGAGAGTCCCTTGGACAGCAAGGAGATCCAACCAGTCCATTCTGAAGGAGATCAGCCCTGGGATTTCTTGGGAAGGAATGGTGCTAAAGCTGAAACTCCAGTATTTTGGCCACCTCATGCGAAGAGTTGACTCATTGGAAAGGACTCTGATGCTGGGAGGGATTGGGGGCAGGAGGAAAAGGGGACGCCAGAGGATGAGATGGCTGGATGGCATCATTGACTCAATGGACATGAGTTTGGGTGAACTCCGGGAGTTGGTGATGGACAGGGAAGCCTGGCGTGCTGCAATTCATGGGGTTACAAAGAGTCGGACATGACTGAACGACTGAACTGAACTGAAAGTAATATCAACCAACTGTAGTGTCAGAACCTTGATTCAGTTTATGATACAACAGGAAGTGCAAATACCAATTTCACCTTTGATGTCATTAAAAATTATGAATATTTCATGTCTAATAATGATATTATGAAGATTATATACGTTTATCATATGTATATCCATATTTTTTAAGTGCTTGTGTTAGTGATGCTGTGTTAAGAGATCTCCAGATTCAGTGATACCCTAGGACAGTTCATAAGAGTCAGTATACACCATACTCATAGCTAAGATTTATTATAACAAAAGAATACCAAACAAAATCAGCAAAACGAAAAGATACATGGGGTGACATCTACAGGAAACCACGTTTGAGCTTCCAAGAGTCTTCTCCCAGTGCAGTCACACAAAACGTGCTTAATTCCCCCCAGCAACAAGTTGTGACAGTATTGCCTACCCAAGGTTTCACTGGAGGTTGATTATAGAGGCCCACTCTGTCCAGCAGATACCAAGATTCCAGACTCCCAGAAGGAAAGCAAGTGTTGAGCAAAACTGATATTGTTTGTACACAAAGCTTAGGCACAGTGCATCACTATGAGTTAAGACAATGAGAAACCTCCTGAAATCCAAGTTCCCAGATGCTAACCAAGGGTCAAACTTGTAAGCAAGTCTTTCAATGGATAACAGCCATGCCTAATATGATAATTCCTTTCTGCATATACTGAAATATTTGGGATTAAATGACAGTATGTCTGGGATTTTCTATCAAATAATATGGAAGAGCAGAAGTGGGTGGGGATAGAGTTGATATTGTTGAAGATGGAGAATGGGTACATGGGAACTTACTGTTTTTTTCTACTTTAGAACATGTTTTAGATTTTTCCATTATGAAATGCCTTGTTTGTTTTTAATCATAGGAGAAAACTCAGAAGCAGTGTTTAGGCTGTGAATCAACAGAGCTATATGGGCTTGTGGGGATAAGAACTGAAGCTTGTAGAACCCTTGGGCTGCTACCACTTTTCAAGGAGAGAGGTTGTCCCAGACTACGTAAACAGACTGTGAACCTTGGCATTCAAGAATCAGTTAACATGTCTCTTTCTGGGGGAAAGGGACAGAAAAAGTAGTCTCTTGTCCAAGGCAAACTATGTATCGAGCAAAAGTTTAAGAGCGACTCAACTATAGCTACAGATTACGTGGCTGACAAATGATCTTAATTTATAGACTTTTGCAAATCAGGTGTATTATACTTTGAGTCATTAATTGCTGAGCCATAAAATAAATATGAAGCCACTCTTTCCCAAAGCATAATAACAAAGACTGGAAAATGCTTCCATTTTAAAAATGTGCTTTTTAATACTAAAACATGTTACTCACATAATACTGTACTCAGGAAAACACTAGACTCAGAGCATCTATCACCTTAGCAACAAGTTCTAAATACCAGACATTCTGAGCATTCTGACTCACAGCTACACAGTCTCCACAGACACCATTGAATTTTGGTTTACTTAGGTGGGTATATAGGAGGTAGGGGGAAATATGAGTAAAAGTATATACTTTTTTACTCTGAAACAAAGCAATCTGATTTTAATAATAATATAAGGGTGAAAAAAACAACTAAAAGCCCAAGGATGAACTATCAGCATAACAAGCTTCACGGCCTGGCCCCTTGCTCTAACACCCCTACAATATGACAGCTCAAGCCATAATGGATGAAGAAGAATGATGCAGGGAGGACCAGCCCAACCAGGAATACAGACTCACACATTTTTCCTGTTTTATATGAAGCAAACAGGTGTTAGTCACTGAGCAGTGCCATACTTGGTTTCCAAACAGAAAGCATTTTTGACTCATCATCAATGACTCATCATCAATAAAACATTCCCTACCACTGTGGATGGCTTTTCACTAATCCACCTACACATTATGCAACTGCCAATGTGACTGAAACATAAGATGAAATCTCTGGACTGGAAACCAGAAAAATACTTACAGATGGAACAGGGGCAAAGGGTCTCCTTCACTTCACTTCAGTTGCTCAGCCATGTCCAACTCTTTGCAACCCCATGGACTGCAGCACGCCAGGCCTCCCTGTCCATCACCAACTCCCAGAGCTTACCCAAACTCATGTCCATTGAGTTGGTGATGCCATCCAACCATCTTATCCTCTGTCATCCCCTTCTCCTCCCACAATCAATCATTTCCAGCATCAGGGTCTTTTCAAATAAGTTCTTTGCATCAGGTGGCCAAAGTATTGGAGTTTCAGCTTCAACATCATTCCTTCCAATGAATATTCAGGACTGATTTCCTTTAGGATGGACTGGTTGGATATCCTTGCTGTCCAAGGGACTCTCAAGAGTCTTCTCCAACACCACAGTTCAAAAGCATCAATTCTTCTGTGCTCAGCTTTCTAATTCTTCTGTGCTCAGTTTTCTTTATAGTCCAACTGTCACACCATACATGACCATTGGAAAAACCATAGCTTTGACTAGATGGACCTTTGTTGATGAAGTAATGTCTCTGCTTTTTAATATGCTGTCTAGGTTGACCCTGTACTAAAACCCACAGATCTGTCCTTCCAATGGAAAAGCAAATCAACTCCATAAAGCCTACAATCAACACTTAGCAGTGGGTAACAAATACACTCCAATATTTAGTTAGAGTTCCCTCCAGATACCTGTTATCAAAATGCAAGTTATTCTGATTAAATAAGAGGTAGAATATATGTCTTACAATATGTTATCTAAATGCCAAGTTCTGGGCAAATATTAATGAGTCTCCTGAATTTATCTATCTGAGCACTTCAATAAAAAGAAAACCAACTACTGTAGAGATTTTTAAATAAATGTTAAAGGTTGACAATTGCATAGTTCTCAACAATGTCCAATAAATAATAAGTTTTCCTCACGCTATTTACAAAACCCAATGTTAGCCAGTAGTCAGTCACTCCTGAGAGCAATGAAAAATATATCTTGGTCTAAAGTATTTAAAAAATTAAATTGACTAACAAAGTGGCTAAAATTCAACTATCCAGAACACTATTTTAAAAAAACCAGAATACTACTAGGAATAAAAGGCACAAATGGCTCTGAGTGTTCAAAAGAAAAGACTAAAACTTTTATTAAGCTTTACTTGAAGGAGAATCCCTCAAGTTTTCATTCAAAGACTCTTCCTCTAGTTTTATTTTATAATTTTATCTGTTCCAAGTTAATGTCAGTTTAAAGACAGAAAAGTAATGCTGTCCTAATAGGATTGAGTTAATTTAGGCAGGTAAGGAGGATTTTAAGGATATAGGGCTCTTCATGAAGCCTTAACAGTAGGAAGAATGCTTTAGACAAAACTGGAAACAGGACTTGGAAAGCTAATCAGTCCTTCTCAAGTTTCTCATCTCTGCCCCTTTGTGTGTATCTGCAACCACTGCTTTCTGGGTCCCATGACAGGTGAAAGATACCCAACACACATCCTGAGTGTCCAGTCTACAGGTCTCACCTCAGGGAGTGAGACTCCCTCCTCTGAGAAAGTCCCAGGAAATGGATATGGGTCAACATAGGACAGGTTGCCACTTCCAGTCTAGTCACCCCTGGTGACTGAGGTGAAAGAGGATGTCAAGTTAAACAAACTGGTTGAGGATTAGAAAAGGTCCATCACAATCCAGGAAGATGCTCAAAAGAGTACACATTGCAAAGGAAGAGAAGTTGGAAAAATTCAGGGAATTAGATAATAGTAAAAAGTGAGATTTTATGGCCTCATAATCAAGGTGGCAAGCCCCCTAAAATGGGAAAATATCCTGTATATTAGCTTAGTAGACTATGAGAGCTTCACTGTACCACTGCATTACTAGTTACCTCTATTATGATATCCCGTCGGCCCATCACTCAGAAAAGTTTAAATTATATTCAATAGCCTCTCTTTAGAAGGGAGAGAGTACTTATGCAAATGGGACACTTGGTGACAGTCATTAACATACTACTGATGGAAGTATAAACTGGTACACTCTTTCTGGGAAGCAGGTTAGCATTATATACACGGTGTCTTAAATATTCAGTAACTTTATCTTTCAGTTCAGTTCAGTTCAGTTCAGTCGCTCAGTCGTGTCTGACTCTTTGCGACCCCATGAATTGCAGCACGTCAAGCCTCCCTGTCCATCACCAACTCCTGGATTTCACTCAGACTCATGTCCATCAAGTCAGTGATGCCATCCAGGCATCTCATCCTCTGTCGTCCCCTTCTCCTCCTGTCTCCAATCCCTCCCAGCATCAGAGTCTTTTCCAATGAGTCAACTCTTCGCATGAGGTGGCCAAAGTACTGGAGTTTCAGCTTTAGCATCATTCCTTCCAAAGAAATCCCAGGGCTGATCTCTTTCAGAATGGACTGGTTGGATCTCCTTACAGTCCAAGGGACTCTCAAGAGTCTTCTCCAACACCACAGTTCAAAAGCATCAATTCTTCGGCGCTCAGCTTTCTTCACAGTCCAACTCTCACATCCAAACATGACCGCAGAAAAAACCATAGCCTTGACTAGACAGACCTTTGTTGGCAAAGTAATGTCTCTGCTTTTGAATATGCTATCTAGGTTGGTCACAACTTTCCTTCCAAGGAGTAAGCGTCTTTTAATTTCATGGCTGCAGTCACCATCTGCAGTGATTTTGGAGCCCCGCCAAAAAAAGTCTGACGCTGTTTCCACTGTTTCCCCATCTATTTCCCATGAAGTGATGGGACCAGATGCCATGATCTTCATTTTCTGAATGTTGAGCTTTAAGTCAACTTTTTCACTCTCCTCTTTCACTTTCATCAAGAGGCTTTTTAGTTCCTCTTCACTTTCTGCCATAAGGGTGGTGTCATCTGCATATCTGAGGTTATTGATATTTCCAACTTTTTGTAACCCCATTAACTGTAGCCCACCAGGCTCCATAGCTGTGAAAAGAAGAGAAGCGAAAAGCAAAGGAGAAAAGGAAAGATATAAGCATCTGAATGCAGAGTTCCAAAGAATAGTAAGAAGAGATAAGAAAGCCTTCCTCAGTGATCAATGCAAAAAAATAGAGGAAAACAACAGAATGGGAAAGACTAGAGATCTCTTCGAGAAAATTAGAGATACCAAGGGAACATTTCATGCAAAGACGGGCTCGATAAAGGACAGAAATGGTATGGACCTAACAGAAGCAGAAGATATTAAGAAGAGGTGGCAGGAATACACAGAAGAACTGTACAAAAAAGATCTTCACGACCAAGATAATCACGATGGTGTGATCACTGACCTAGAGCTGGACATCCTGGAATGTGAAGTCAAGTGGGCCTTAGAAAGAATCACTACGAACAAAGCTAGTGGAGGTGATGGAATTCCAGTGGAGCTATTTCAAATCCTGAAAGATGATGCTGTGAAAGTGGTGCACTCAATAGGCCAGCAAATTTGGAAAACTCAGCAGTGGCCACAGGACTGGAAAAGGTCAGTTTTCATTCCAATCCCAAAGAAAGGCAATGCCAAAGAATGCTCAAACTACTGCACAATTGCACTCATCTCACACGCTAGTCAAGTAATGCTCAAAATTCTCCAAGCCAGGCTTCAGCAATACATGAACCGTGAACTTCCAGATGTTCAAGCTGGTTTTAGAAAAGGCAGCGGAACCAGAGATCAAATTGCCAACATCCGCTGGATGGTGGAAAAAGCAAGAGAGTTCCAGAAAAACATCTATTTCTGCTTTATTGACTATACCAAAGCTTTTGACTGTGTGGATCACAATAAACTGTGGAAAATTCTGAAAGAGATGGGAATACCAGACCACCTGACCTGCCTCTTGAGAAACCTATATGTAGGTCAGGAAGCAACAGTTAGAACTGGACATGGAACAACAGACTGGTTCCAAATAGGAAAAGGAGTACGTCAAAGCTGTATATTGTCACCCTGCTTATTTAACTTATATGCGGAGTACATCATGAGAAACTTTATCTTTCGGAATCAATTCTATGAAAATATTCCAAAACACACATAAAAATGTATTTTACAAATATTCATAACAGCATTATTTATAATACCCAGGCTATGGAAATAACCTAAATGCTAGCAATAGAGCAAAGGTTAAATAAACTATGTCCAATTCATGCAATAATCTGAAAAATTAACTATTTTAAATAACAAGGGAAATGCTCATGTCATAAATAGGGAAAAGAACTGTACAGAAATACAGATGATGTGTGTGTATACATACATATTTAAATAATATATATATGATATATTTATAAATATATAAAATATATTTAAATATATATTTATAAATATATATATATATATATATAATACGTATAAGAAATCTGAATGAAAACAGCTAGAAAGGG
The DNA here is from genome assembly GCF_019923935.1 of Bubalus bubalis. NCBI lineage: Eukaryota > Metazoa > Chordata > Mammalia > Artiodactyla > Bovidae > Bubalus > Bubalus bubalis. The sequence goes on from NC_059167.1 coordinate 45,455,706, forward strand.
ACTGCTAGAGTTTGTGTTCCCCAGGAAGCACAGTGTGAGATGGAGACTAGTGTGCAGACAGTTTATTGGGGAGCACTCCTATTACTATAGGAGGAAGGGAAGGAAGCACTGGGCAGAGGAGAAGTTGACCTGCAACGCAGGCATGTCTGCACCAACCAGTCTTCGGATACAGGCAGCCTTAGAAGAGTATGACCTTGGGCAAAATGTCTCTCCTACGCTGAGAAAATTCCCAGCCATCTCACAGCAGCTGGGAAGAGGGAGTTGAAGTCACATAAAGTGAAAGTCACTCAGTTGTGTCTGACTCTTTGTGACCCTATGGACTATACAGTCCATGGAATTCTCCAGGCCAGAATACTGGAATGGGCAGCTGTTCCCTTTTCCAGGGGATCTTCCCAACCCAGGGATTGAACCCAGGTCTCCAGCATTGTAAGCAGATTCTTTACCAGCTGAGCCACAGGGTTGGGAAGTTCTCAAAGACAGATCTAGGCAGGACAGCACAGTATCTACAACAGAGACTATATTCAAAAATTAGCATTGGTTGTCTTTGAAGAGTAGTTTTTAATTTTTTTAAAAAATTCTTCACCAGGGTCTTCTGTCTGTTCCAAATAAAAAATAAATTACACCCTATTTTTAATAATGGATTTTAGAAAGATCTATAACTAATATAATAGAAAAATAAACTTGCTTGATAGAAGTAATTATTAGTATGGAGAAAATTTAATTATAATAAGTATGTATGTATAGATAAGGTTTGATTATTTTAAAAATTTAAACAAATCATCCAAATTCATCTCTAAGAAACATTATTAAAAATTATAGGACTTCCCTGGTGGCAAAGTAGATAAAAATCCACCTGCCAAAGCAGGGGACACAGGTTCAATCCCTGGTCCAGGTAGATTCCACATACCATGGAGCAACTAAGCCCTGGCGCCATTAACTTCTGATCTTACCCGCTGCAGCTGCTGAAGCTCTCATGCCCTGGAGCCTTGCTCCACAAGAAGAGAAGCCACCGCAATGAGAAACCTGCACACCACAATGAGAGCAGCCCCTGCTCTCTGCAACTAGAAAACCCCGTGCACTGCAACAAAGGCCCAGTGCAACCCAAAATAAATAGATAAATATAAGGATTTTATAAATATATATATATACAAACAACCTTTTCATAAATAGATCATAAGCTGAATACCAGTCAAAATTAGGTCTTCACTTTGTACACTATACAATGAACAAAAATGTGAAGATTCTAAAAATATTAGGAAAAGCTAATCTGTGTCTAAAAATAGAAAGCTATTTTAGGATTTACTTCACACCCACACATGCACATATGCTGGGTTATATACATCTTTGGAATGATTGATAAGATACCCAAAGTAAAATTTTCATAAACTGTGACTTTACCTACCAGAAAGTTTCTTTAAAATGACAAAAAAATTTTTTATCAAACCATCTGAGTAATTCCTCATCTCCATAACAAAAGTATTTAGAATATACACTTATAAAATTGCTTAACAAAGGACTTTTGGTTCTAGATATGATAACTTGTATCAGACTAGTATTCTCAATGAGAACAATTAATAAAGATGGATGAAATGCAAAAGCAAATGAAAACAAAACAGCTGATTAAAAGTGTTGGGAGGAAACCAAAAAAATCATGATGTGAAGGGCAAAGTTCTGATAAAGAAGGGAAATACACTGAGGTGAGTCCTACAGTTACTGCTGCTTTCTTCCCTCAGGTCATTTGCCCATTCACCTTATGGGGTATGGAAGCTGAGCAGAGAAGATTAGCCTAGAACTTAATAGTCTCACTGGTCTAACAAGACAAAAACTAGCTGGACCTTGAATCAGCCTTGAACTCCAAGACTGGGGTGGGGGCAGGGGCAGGATCTTAGAAAAAAACAAATGGTGTCAGTTGCTCATGATTTCCCTTTGTAGTATTTTGTCAGTTTCTACAAGGACACGACTAAGCAACTGAGCACACAAACTAGAGTTGTGAAGGGATAGTGGCTGAAAAACCAAGCACAAAGCAACCGTTAAGAAGCTAAACAACTAAGTAGAAATTCTGGCAACTCAAGAGGTGAAGAAACAAAAATTAGAGCTCAGGTTTAGAAGAAATAAAGGTCTGGTGAATACATTCCAGCTTTGATCAACAGCTGAGATCCTTAAAACATCCTATATAAGATATGGCCCCTGGAAACTGACTGCCCTTACAAAGCCTGAAACACAGTGAAACAACTCAGTCTCTAAGTGGGCAAGGCTATCAGTCTGGCTGCCAGAAGAAAATTAAATCATTTCTGGAAGCTACCATCCAGAGCCTCTATAATTTTTCATATAGAATGTGCTCCATTCAATAAAAAAAATTAGCAGGCATGACAGAAAAAAGGACTAAATGACCAAAATCCAAGAGAACAGACAACAGAAAAGGAGACACAGGTGACTCAACTATTGGAGTGATCAAGCACACAGTTTTTTTCAAAAAACTATTATTAAAAACTGAGCTCATAGATAGAGAACAGACTGGCAGCTACCACGGGCCAGAGGGGTAGGAAGTGGGCAAAACAGATGAAGGGGGTCAAACGGTACAAACTTCCAGTTATAAAATAAATCAGTCAAATCAGTCATGGGATGTAATGCACAGCATGGTGACTAGAGTTAATACTATACTGCACATGTGAAAGTTGCTAAGAAATCTTAAAAGTTCTCATCACAAGAAAAAAAAATTTTAACTATATATGGTGATGGATGTTAACTAGACTTATTGTGGTGATCATTCTGTAATACATACAAATATCAAATCATGTTGTATACCTGAAAGTACCAAATGCTATCTGTCAATTATACCTCAGTAAATGATTAATACATTAAAAAATACAAATAGTTAGCAATTTTACCAGAGAGCTTGAATAGTTTTTAAAAGGCAAGTAGAACCTATATAATTTCTATGTATAAAATAGATAACTAACAAGAACCTACTGTATAGCACAGGGAACTCTACTCAGTGATCTATGGTGACCTAAATGGGAAGGAGATCTAAAAAAGAGTGGATGTATGCATATGTATAACTGACTCACTTTGCTGTACAGCAGCAATTAACACAACATTGCAAAGCAATTGTACTCTAAAAAAAAAGACATGTGGAAGCTTTAGAACTGAAAAATATAACTAAAATTAAGAATTCAGTAGATGGATTAGACATAGCAGAAGAGAGGATTTGTGAGTTAAAAGATAGGTCAGTATAAAATAATCATATTGAACCAAAAATAGAAAAGATAAAGTAATAGATAAAAGATCAGAGACATAAGGAATGAAGTGAAACAGTCTAACTTATATGCAGCTGAGTTCTAGAAGGATAGAGAATATAGGGCAGAACTCACCCCACTCCAGTACTCTTGCCTAGAAAATCCCATGGACGGAGGAGCCTGGTAGGCTACAGTCCATGGGGTCGCAGAGTCGGACACGACTGAGTGACTTCCCTTTCACTTTTCACTTTCATGCATTGGAGAAGGAAATGGCAACCCACTCCAGTGTTCTTGCCTGGAGAATCCCAGGGACGGGGGAGCCTGGTAGGCTACCGTCTATGGGGTCACAAAGAGTTGGACACGACTGAAGTGACTTAGCATAGCATAGTTGAAGAGACACCAGCCAAACATTTTCCAAAACTGATTAAAAACATTAAGCCATACGAAAAAGCTTTAACAACCCATAGTAGAAAAAATGAAAAGAAAATCATATATATGGATACCATATGTGGATATGATCATAGTACAACTGCTGATAACCAAAACCAAACAAAAGCCTTAAAAGCAGCTGGTGGCAGATGGAATTGGTGGTTAGGATGGCAAGTCTCAACAAATTTCAAAGCACTTACACAGATAACAGGATATGTTCACTGTCAACAGTGGAACTACGCTACAAATCAATAGCAGAAGATAACTAGAAAATTTTCACATTTTTGGAAATAAAACAATATATTTCTAAATACCCAAGGGTCAGAGAGAAACTCTGAAGGTAAATACAACCATTTTTAAAGTGAATGATAATAAAAATTCAACCAAAAAAAAAAAAACCAGAAGAATATCGCCAAAGTTGTGCTTTGAGGGAAATTTAAGCCTTTAAATTATACATTACAAAAGGAGGAAGACTGAAAACTTCAATGTCAAGGCATATATATCTAATAAAGAAAAATCAGCCCAATACCAAGATTACTATCTAAAAAAATCACCTGCTTTAACTTCTAATGGAAAAACATGAGTAAATATTTGATGAATCTCTATAAATGACTTGCTGGTCCAGGAATGCAGTCTAAAATTCTATAAAGCATATCAAAGATAAATACCACTTTAGATTCTTACTAACACTGGAGATACTATTGAATTCAAAGCTTTGTGGGGCTAGGACAGGTGAAGGCAAAATTGTAATGCAACTTAAATTATTTTTAGTGGCTCAAAGTATTTCTTCCTTCCTTTGCCCTTTTTGGGCTTCCCTGGTAGCTCAGATGGTAAAGAATATGCCTGCAATGCAGGAGACCTGGGTTTGATCCCTGGGTTGGGCAGATCTCCAGGAGAAGGAAACAGCAACCCATTCCAGTATTCTTGCCTGGGAAATCTCATGGACAGAGGAGCCTGGTGGGCTACAGTTAATGGGGTTACAAAAAGTTGGAAATATTAATAACCTCAGATATGCAGATGACATCACCCTTATGGCAGAAAGTGAAGAAGAACTAAAGAGTCTCTTGATGAAAGTGAAAGAGGAGACTGAAAAAGTTGGCTTAAAGCTCAACATTCAGAAAACTAAGATCATGGCATCTGGTCCCATCACTTCATGGGAAATAGATGGGGAAACAGTGGAAACAGTGTCAGACTTTACTTTTTTGGGCTCCAAAATCACTGCAGATGGTGACAGCAGCCATGAAATAAAAAGACGCTTACTCCTTGGAAGGAAAGTTATGACCAACCTAGATGGTATATTAAAAAACAGAGACATTACTTTGCCAACAAAGGTCCATCTAGTCAAGGCTATGGTTTTTCCAGTGGTCATGTACAGATGTGACAGTTGGACTATAAAGAAAGCTGAGTGCCAAAGAATTAGTGCTTTTGAACTGTGGTGTTGCAGAAGACTCTTGAGAGTCCATCCTAAAGGATATCCGTCCTGAATATTCATTGGAAGGACTGATGTTGAACCTGAAACTCCAATACTTTGGCAACCTGATGCGAAGAACTGACTGACTGGAAAAGACCCTGATGCTGGGAAAGATTGCAAGTGGGAGAAGGGAATGACAGAGGATGAGATGGCTGGATGGCATCACCCACTCGATGGACATGAGTGTGAGTGAACTCCGGGAGTTGGTGATGGACAGGGAGGCCTGGCATGCTGCAGTCCATGGGGTCGCAAAGAGTCGGACACAAATGAGCGACTGAACTGAACTTAAAAAGTTGGACACAACTCAGCAATTAACACTTTCACTTTCACTTTTGCCCTTTTACCTTCAACCTTAGCTCCAGATATGTTCCTCCTACTACCTGTCTCATTATCACTAAAGAAAGGACTGATACTTGCTCACAATAAGACATCATAAATATTTATGCTCATAAAAGAACAACTTGCAAAGAGAATACCTAAGAATATTATTAGAAGAGAAAATTCTGAAGCATTAACGAGTTTTATTTACTAGAAGGCAATGGCATCCCACTCCAGTACTCTTGCCTGGAAAATCCCATGGACGGAGGAGCCTGGTAGGCTGCAGTCCATGGGGTCGCTAAGAGTCGGACACGACTGAGCGACTTCACTTTCACTTTTCACTTTCATGCAGAGAAGGAAATGGCAACCCACTCCAGTGTTCTTGCCTGGAGAATCCCAGGGACAGGGGGAGCCTGGTGGGCTGCCGTCTATGGGGTCGCACAGAGTTGGACACGACTGAAGTGACTTAGCAGTAGCAGCAGTATTATTATTTTTGGCTGTGGTAAAGTACACATAATGTAAAATTTACCATCTTCACCATTTAAAAATATACAGTTCAATAGTATTATGTGCATTCACATTGTTGTGATACCACCACTACCATCCATTCACACAACTTTTTCATCTACCAAAACTGAAATTCTGTGCCTATTAAACAGTAACTCTCCATTCCTCCTTCCCCTCAGGGCTGTCAACCACCATTTTACTTTGTCTCTATTAATTTGACTCCTCATACCTCATATAAGTGGAATCATATAGTATTTATCACTTTGTAACTGATTTATTTATTTTTGGTCTAATACCCTCAAGGTTCATCTGCATTATAACTTGTGTCAGAATTTCTTTCCTTTTTAAGGCTGAATAATGTTCTGTTGTGTGTGTCTGTGTATATATATATATATACACACACACAACTATCTGTTGCTGGACACTTGGAGTGTCACATTTTGGATATCATGAATAATGCTGCCAGGAATATGGAGGCAGTGGTTGGACATAGGTGTAGAAATATCTCTGTTAGACCCTGCTTTCAATTCTTTGGGTATAAACCCATAAGCAGAACTGCTGGATTGGATGGCAATTCTATGCTAATTTTTTGAGCAACTGTCTTACAGCTTTCCACAGTGGATACACTATTTTATATCCTCACCAACAGTGTACAAGTGTTCCAGTTTCTCCACATCCTCTCCAACACTTGTTCTTTTATTTTCTGTTTTTTGAGAGTAGGCATCCCGGCGAGTGTGAGGTAGTATCTCACTGTGGTTTTGATTTGTATTTCCCTAATGATTAATGAATGACATTGAACATCTTTTCACGGGCTTACTAGCCATTTGTACATCTGTGGAGAAATGTCTATTCAAGTCATATGGCCATTTTAAAATCAGATTGTTTGTTGTTGAGCTGTGGGAGATCTTTATGGATTTTCCTTTATTTGTAGCATCTCTCAGAATTCTTCAAGTCACATTGAACAGGCAGCCTTCCTCTTTTTCTATTTCCTAAAAAATGTTGTTAGTTCATGCCTAATCCAAGATGCTCATCCCAAGGCTTAAAAAGTATAAGGAGTGAGACTTCTCAGTTCTGAAAGCATCAAACATGTCAGATATATTATAAATTATTTTAATATATTATGTATATTAATATATATGCATGTATACACTGTCAAGAAACTTTTCTTAACTCGAAAAAAGTTTTTATGAAACATCTTCATTTCCACTACTTAGAGAAAATACTTATTTTTTTCTGATTACAAAAAAGTATGCTGATTATAAAAATCCAAATATTATAGAAATAGATAAATTAAAAAGCAAAGGTCTCCCATAATCATACCTCTAGAAATAACCTGTTTAAACAAGTCAGTACAAATTCTTCCAGAACACAGGCATATGTGCACACACATATATACAGACTACAATTTGGTTTTTGTTACTTAATAATATATCCTGGACATCCATCCATATCATTAGGAAATGTTAATTACCTTTTTAATAGCAGTCAAGAAAGTATCCATATATGTAAACAAAAAGTGAATTTTAAAAAATTCACAAGACAAATAGACTCTAATAAGATCAAAAGCACTTAAGAGTCTATTAAGAACAGAGTGAGGAGGAAATGGAAAGTGGAGCCTGTGATCACACTGTACCACTCATACATAAGATCTAAATCTAACAGTGTTGCAGTTGCAGCCCTTCAACATCTGCCTACAGTGAGTGCTTTTACAAATCCACTCCAGTATTCTTGCCTGGAGAATTCCACAGACAGAGGAGCCTGGGGCAGGCTAAAGTCCATGGGGTCACAAAGAGTCGGACAAGACTGAGCAACTATCACTCACTCACTCACTCTGTACCAGCAACAAGGCTGCATCTACAGAAACGCATGATCAGAAGGCCAGTCATGACCCAAACATATAGTGAGAGAACAGAGAGGCTGTCAAGCTCGATGACCAGCAAATGAACATGTATAGGAGTTTGCAAGTGCCAGGCTCCATTTAAAGTATAATTCTTTCTTTGTGCCACTGGAAAAAAAATATTTTGGTTTATTTCTTTAGTTACACAAAAAACTAGTCTTCCTTTATGATTAACTTTTAAAAGATGCTCAAAAGAGGCATTTCCTTGGGAGTCTCAGCAAAGGACAATATTTAAAGTGGGAGCAGTTCCTCAGTGAAAAATGTTACCACCGTGTTCATCTCATGATATGGTCAAATTTTCTTAATTTCTAACTACTCTTCTCCTCAAGAGTTCTCTATATTTTCCCACCTGTACTCCTGTCCTTGCCTACCTCTAAAATTTCATACCGAATGGACACACTTACCAAACATCTTAACACCGTTAGAAAATCTGAAAGGATCAAATTAAGCACATGGTTGGTATGGCTTCACCATAAACTTCACATAAGGATCGAGAGACCAAGTGGAAATGTACCTCAAAGTTGAAGGAGCTTTTAATATCTGCCAGGAATTCTTCCAGGCTTCAATGGCTGCTGCTGTTGCTTCTTTGCCTTTTTAATATCTTGTTCCCTTCCTCCCCCATTGGAATTCAGAACATGGAGCTCCAGGATAGCCTGGGGACAACCGTGGCTGGATGACTGGTATGGTCTGTACACATTCATCTTTTAATTGATGTCTTCCACCCATTTATGTTCTCTCATATCCAGCTTTTCCCTTATTATTGAACCTCCAGTCCCTGCATCTGTCATGTTCACGTCACGAAGCCCAAGGAAAGCAAGACTTTAAAAAGTCATAGGTAATATGGGAAAGGACTCACAAAGCGGCCAGAATATCTATAAATTATGACTATGGCTAATTTATTTCACATTACTGCTCATATTTTGCAATGTCAGAAGTGTGACTAGAATTCACCCTTCAGTTCATGGATTCTGTCATATTCCCATGTTATTTGTGCATAAATATCACTGTACAAATTGTAAAAAACTCACAAATTTATATTAATTTTATTCACATTAAAGTTGCTATATCTTGTTTAAGTTAGGAATACTTTCAGCTGCAAGGAACAGAAAAGTCTGACTAAATAGCTTAAACTACTAGGACTTTAATAATGTATGAACAAGAAGTCCAGGGAAGGCTACCTCAAAGTTCTTCTGAGAGTTCAGAAATACCACTGAGAACCTAGAGTCTTTATCTTTCTACTCTACCACTTCCGCTTGTTAACTTTCCATTCTCCACCTTGTTATCTCACTACTGCAATTTTGCTGCCACAACTCCGTGCAGTATATTCCACACTTATGAATGAAAGAAAGAAGATATGCAGCCAAACCATTCTTCTGCTTCTGTTCCTTTTATCTGAAAAGCAATTTCCACCCACTCCCACCCCATAGAGGTCCTCTAGAAGATTTCTTGTTATATCACATTGACCAAAACTGAACCACACAGCTAGCTCTAACTATAACAAAAGTTAGAAAAAGGAATATCTGGCTTTCAATCCTTTATACTGGCAAGAAAAATAGAGTTGGGTCTAGTTTTTGAAATTTAACCATTATTTTGAAATTTAAGCTTATGACACATGTCTATATAATTCATAAAGTGCTAGTTATATTGGTTAATTACAGCTGGGTGCAGGACCTGCAAGAACCCTGGTTTAGAATAGTTCCTTTATCTGGTGGAAAAAAAAAAGGTTGAGAATGCTGATGAAGGAAACATTAATAAAGGGGCTGCAATGAAAGCTACAGCTATGTCAGATGCTGACAATGTTAAATTGTAGACATAACTGAACGAGTATTTCTAGTCAAACACCATCTAGAATGAAGGGAGAATTGTATTAGTGTATATAACTCATGTCTGAAACCATCAAGAAGCTTTAAGAATATGGTAAGTAGAGAACTATCTAGAGTTACGATTTCTCTTTTAAGTAAATGAATTTTTACAAATCATTTAAAATACATACGCCAATAAAATCAGCTGAAAAGTTAACATTATGGACTCCGTTATGATGCACCATCTGAGCCACCAGGGAAGCCCAAACTTCGGGAGATGGTGAGGGACAGGGAGGCCTGGAGTGCTGCAGTCCACGGGGTCCCAAAATGTTGGATACAACTGGGCAACTGAACAACAACAACATGATGCAACAAGTGCTGGGCTAAGGCTTTACATCCATACTTACATACGATGCCTCCGAGCTGCCCTGCGAGTGAGGACCTGCACAGTCTGCCTATGGTCACACTGGAAGAAACCCAACCTCATACTGGACACCACACTGCTAAACATGTCATGTTACTGTTACCTTATTTGTTCTCAGTATTTCCCATTCATTTTATGTATTTGTTATTCAATGCATCCAGATTAATAAAGCTTAAGTCTTGTTTATATACTTAAATAGTCTTTTCTGTACTTCCTTTTCATAGTGTATCTGATTCACACAAATCCTAAAGTGGCAGAGCTGTTTCAATCATATCACACCTTTCCAAAACCTAGACAAATAATCCAAATGTTCTATAGCTAGTTTGAGAAGCTTAGATAAAAATTACAACCTAACAAAACAACAACCAAAAAAAGATATCGCAATACAGCATACAAATAAAAGTAAAATAGAACTATATATCTCTATTAGCCCTGTTTGTTCTGACCCCTCCTCTGTTTCATCTACTCTGAGTGTACCATCTCTACAGCACAAGGGCCAATATTATTTGTAAGCAAGTCATTGGTTCCTTGAGTTACTGAGGTGGTTCCCTTCCCAGACATAACCCTGTCTGCCCCACACATGGTAACACATATGTGGGCAATCATACCCAAATCTCCCAGTCTCAAACCATCCTTTTCAGTCTTTTTAAAAATACATTTTTATGATATATATATATATATATTTACACATATTTTTCTTTATATCTTCATTATTATGCTACCAAAAATGCAGCTCTGGAACATACATAAAATCTTAAAAGAATTTTTTTAATTGGAGGATAATTGCTTTACACTGTTGTGTTGGTTTCTGCCATACAATGTGAATCAGCCATAATTATACATATATCCCCTCCTTCTTAAGCCTCCCTCCCTTCTCCCATCCCATCCCTGTAGGTTGTCACAGAGCACTAGGCTGAGCTCCCTGTGTTATATAGTAGCATTCCACTAGCTATCTATCTTACACATGATAGTGTAAAGCCTGGCGTGCTACAGTGCACAGGGTCACAAAGAGTCAGACACAACTTAATAACTGAACGAGAGCAAAGTGTGTATATGTCAATGCAAGTTTCTCGACTTGTCCTACCCTCTTCTTCCCCTGTTGCATCTATAAGTCCATTCTCTTTTGAACATGTTTTCAACAACACAACAAAACGTAGACCTTTTTTATCTGTTAAAGAAAAAAACTGTAAACTACATGTTATGTGTTAATTTCCTTTTATTCCCTTTTTAACTATTGAGAAGTGAAGTTGTTCAGTCATGGGGGATCACTGCAATCCCACCATAGCCTACCAGGCTCCTGCATCTGTGGAATTTTGTGGGGGAGAGTACTGGAGTGGGTTGCCATTTCCTTCTCCAGGGGATCTTCCCAACCCGGGGATCGAACCCAGGTCTCCTGCACTGCAGGCAGACGCTTTATCCTCTGAGCCACCAGGGAAGCCCCCTTTTAACTATTATTAAACCTAAAAGTAGATTAAACTTAATGGTTTGCTAAAAGGCAGTGTCCTCAAAGGACAGGTCACAGAATGCAAGCTTCTACTGATTATAAAACGTTGAGTTGGAAAACCAAGATAATTTAACCACATGGGAAAAAGATCTTCCTACTTATTTCTCAACCTGGTTTTCCCTAACTCAGGGTTTCTCAGTCCAATAATCCCACTTTCCTTAACTATTTGGAAGACAAAAAAAAAAAAAAAAAGAACCTATAATAGCAAGATCAGCTGACAGAAACAATGATGGGAACATACATAGTCTCTTCTTCTCTCCAATAACCCAGCAGGCAGCCTGACCTGGTATTTGCCACCCTACTTGTACACACAAATGTTTGCTTGCTAGGTCAACTGTATTTAAACTAAAATATGACAGCTATAAATAAAACGATAAAATAGAGGCCATTTTTAGATTGTGACAAAGCCTAAGTTCATGAACTTCTTCCTTGAAAACTGTCACTGAAGGCAAAGAGAGAGCCTCAAGAGAAAATAACTACATGGCCTGAATGATTCATGTTGAAATCAGAACCACTAGATGAGGGCTGTAAGATGCATCAATAGCTTAAAATGGTCTCAAGTGAACAATCTGTGCCATTCTCCTTCTCTAGTCCTTGGGAAAAAAAAAGTTCTAAAGTCTTTTAATGAGACTGTATTCCATTAATTATTTGAGGCAGTTTTTGTTTCACTGGAATTAATTAACACGACCCTTCTTCTTTAAGCTCCAGCTGCATCTGATGTCACTGCGCTGTGACAGTGAAGAATGAAAACCAAAGGACAACTGGCTACTTAAGGAATTAAACTGACTAAAGTGAAAAGCATGCACAGAGGTAGTTCTGGTGCTCTGACTGTGACTTTGTGTCTATATATTGACCACATTCTGAATAAAATCAAACTATATAATTTCAGACTTACAAAATCTTAATTGCCACCCAAAAGAAGAAATTTGCAAGCTGGCATCATGTGTAGTGGCACTATTTTACCCATATATATTTTATAACAATTAATTTGGCCTCTACCCATTCAGACTTATTAAATTTCACCAGCCTATAATAGTTATCTTAGAAAATCCTGAAAAATAACCAACAGATACGCAGCCCAAATAAGAATACGGGAGATGTTTAACCTTAAGAAAAACATTATTTTAAGAATCTAGGTTTAATATACAGAATGATATAGATTACAGTGGACTCTTACAGATTTTTTTTAAACTGGTACTATGTTCTTCTAACGGAGAAGGCAATGGCACCCCACTTCAGTACTCTTGCCTGGAAAATCCCATGGATGGAGGAGCCTGCTAGGCTGCAGTCCATGGGGTCGCACAGAGTCAGACATGACTGAGGGACTTCACTTTCACTTTTCACTTTCATGCATTGGAGAAGGAAATGGCAACCCACTCCAGTGTTCTTGCCTGGAGAATCCCAGGGACGGGGGAAGCCTGGTAGGCTGCTGTCTATGGGTTCGCACAGAGTCGGACACGACTGAAGTGACTTAGCAGCATGTTCTTCTAAATGACCCCACCATGTAGGTTTTCATAAACTCAGATGACACACCCCAATCCTTACTTTAACCAGTTAAATTGCACTCTGCATGTTTTGTCCACATCCTTATTAAACATGGGGCTTCCCTGATAGCTCAGCTGGTAAAGAATCTGCCTGCAACGTAGGAGACCCCCGTTCAATCCCTGAGTTGGGAAGATCCGCTGGAGAAGAAATAGGCTACCCACTCCAGTATTCTGGCCTGGAAAATTCCATGGACTGTATAGCCTATGGGGTTGCAGAGTCGGACATGACTGAGTGACTTTCACTTTCACTTTATTAAACACACCAAGTGGGAGCCCTGGCTCCAAGGGACAAACTGGACCTGGAAGACTCCGTTGGGCAATAACCGAGGAGGCAACTTTGCATGGTCCACAGAGTATTCCAACTTTCTTAAGTATAAGGCATCGTTCTTGACACCGACTCAGAAAATTATTGGACCCAAAGAGGTACCACTTCTGCCCCAGAGGGACTCAGTGTCTTCTGAAGAAGCTGGCCCCTAAGAACCCCTGCCCAGTTTCCCAACATATTTCAGTTGGAAGCAAATTATAAGAAAGTATTTGTAAACCAAATTTGAAATACATTAACAAAAAGACTCCTTTTCAGACTTTTCAAGATCTTATGTCTCAGAGATTATTTCCCAAGTTACTTAGTAAATGTGATTTGTTTTTTTTTTTTTTTAAATAACTGTCTCTGCTATATAACTCTTTTCCCTTTAGCCTAAGTCAACTTTTTATTTCTAAATCCAACATATCCTGAGCAACCAGGCTGTCCCGTCATTAAATATGGATGCAGGAGCTTGGCAAATTTCAAATGGCTTTAATTAGTCAGGGATAGTCTCTTCGACTAACAAGAATAGGCAGGTACAGAAATGTGTTGACTTCAACACAACTTATCCCACTATATGATTTCCAAAATCCTGGAGAAGGAAGAGACCCACTGTCCTCTCAGGCTGGAGCTAACCTATAGCTTCATTCCCCTGGCACACTGATCAATAACCTTGATCTATCTAACTCTCTAGTCTGGAGAATTTCCTTCTAGCAGGCTATTGTGGCTGACACTCTAATATACCAAATATGTAGTTGTATTTAAGGATTTATTCCTGAGTGCTTTGATACTCTTGCATTTTTTTTTTTTTTTTTAGTCCTTCTAAGCTCTAACTGGATTAATCTTAACATTGATATGATAATCAAGTTTTTGCATCAATATTGTTATTGTAGAAAAATGGGATGTTCTATAATTATAGTCAAATGATTCACTGACAACTACAATTAGTTTCTTTTTAAAGGAATACACAAAGGCTTTTGATTCTCTTTAAATTGTCAAAAAATTGGACATAGTTATCATAGGGGATTGGTTGAATAAGATGACTAATTCATGCAACATAATACTCGGAAGCATTAAAAAACACAATATTTGAGAATATGCATTGGTATTGTTGCTGTTGTTCAGTTGCTCTTTGCAACCCCATGGACTGCAACACGCCAGGCTTTCCTGTCCTTCACCATCTCCTGGAGCTTGCTCAAGCTCATGTCTATTGAGTCAGTGATGCCATCCAACCATCTCGTCCTCTGTCATCCCCTTCTCCTCCTGCCTTCAATTTTTCCCAGCGTTACGGTCTTTTCCAATAAGTCAGCTCTTCACATCAGGTGGCCAAAGTTGGAACTTCAGCTTTAGCATCAGTCCTTCCAATGAATATTCAGGGTTGATTTCCTTTAGGATTGATCTCTAAGGAGATCAAAACAGTATTGGTAGAGGAAAATGTTTAAAATATACTCTTTAGAGGAAAAAAATCTTGCTACAAAATAGTCTGCACAAAATAAACTGTTTTGCTAAAGAAAATATACACACACAAGAAAACCCCACTATACTTACATCAAATATTAAAAGCATCTAGGACAGTGGGATTACATGCAATTTTTTCTTTTGTATTTCTTAATTTTCAAAGGTTCTGCACTAAACATTCATTATTTTCACAGTTTTTTTGTTATATTTTTTAAAAAGGTCCCATAAAATTTTTTTAATTAAAATTTTAAAAATTAAAAATAAATAAGCTCCCAAAGTAATTTTGCAAGTCATTTCTTATGCTATTTCACACCTATTATTAGTAAAAGTAATGGAACATCTTTCACCACAGAAGACTCTCAATTAAGTTTTAACATAAGTGAGGCAGTTTTTCCCGCTGCCTTTAAAAATAGCAAAATGATTTACTGGGTCACTACTATGTGCCAGGTCTTCTCACATATTCTATTAAAAGTAAAACATTAAGGATAGCCGGGGTGGCGGTGGGGGGGTGGGGCGGGGAATTGGCTGAAAATATGTCAACAGTAATGTCATCTTATAATTTAAAAAAAACTCATCACCACCGCTCAACAAATAGTCCAATTCCATCAACTCTTACTGAGCTTCGCTAGGTGGCAAGAGGGAAACCACATGCGGCCCAGCTGGTGCCAGTGGTGAAAAATCTTCCCGCCGATGCCGGAGACCAGGGACTCAGGCTCCATCCCGGGGTTGAGAAGAGTACCTGGAGGAGGAAACGGTGACCCACTCCAGTATTCCTGCCTGAAGAATTCCATGGACAGAGGAGCCTGGTGGGCTACAGCCCATGCAGAGTCAGACACAACTGGGCAACTGAGCACACACAGACACACACAGACACATACAGACACACACACACACACACGAGAGGGAAACATGGTGAACAAAATCCAGAGTCAAGTAAAGCTGGAACAGAGCCTCTAGCAGCAAGGCTGCTTCAGCTTCTGAGAGAGGGCTTCCACAGACCACCTGCATCAGAATCTCTTTTGGCACACTGGTGAAAAACAGATTCTCGGGACTCTCAAAATCACTGTATCAATTTCTGGAGGCAAGACCCAGAAATTTACATTTTAAAAAGTATTTCAGATGATTGCTACATATAAGAACTAAGAAAGTCTAAGAACTCCAGTGTTGTAAAACACCAAATCAAGAGATTAGAGCTAGAAAAAATCTTTAATGTCAGGCTAAGGAATAAGTTCATACTAATAGTAGGCAGTTTGAGGGGGAGGGGGTGGATTGGGGACCAGCGACAGGTCTTGAGCAAGAAAGCAGCATGTTGAGATCTGTGCTTTGGATCAGTACTGCTTGTTACAGCATGAACTGAAAACAGAACTGGAAGCACTGGAGAACAAGGGACAGTGATTTATAACAACGCATCAAAACTTACCAAGAGAAAAATCAAGTGGATCTCATCCCTGGTGCCAAAAAGGGGAGTGTGGGCTGGGAGGATCTTAGAAGCTCAGTAAGAGTAGTTAATAGTTGTTTAATCGCTAAGTCATTTCCGACTCTTTGTGACTCCATGGACTGCAGCCTGCCAGGCTCCTCTGTCCATGGGATTTCCCAGGCAAAAATACTAGAGTGGGTTGCCATCCTTCTTCAGGGGATCTTCCCAGCTCAGGGATCAAAACTGAGTTTCCTGCATTGCAAGTGGATTCTTTACTGTTGAGCCACCAAGAAAACCTCATGAAGAGTTACTGATGAATAAGTAAGATGATATGAATGCTAAAATGTTCAATTCCAAAAATACAGGTGTGGAGAGGAAGATTTAGAGAAAAACTGCCAATGGTACTTTAATGTTATTTAATTAATGTATTATTTGAATTGTGGGCTTGTTACCAGACCAAGCCTTGGTCTAGATGCTGGGTCAAAAAACAGTGAGAACCACAGAATTCCATGCTTTAAATAGATGAATTGCATTGTATGTGAATTATATCTCAATAAAAATTGTAATCAAAACAAGATATCTCCCTTGTCCTTACAATGCTCAGAAATATACAAGGAGATAGACAACTGTAATGCAGCGTGGCAGGTGTCAGGACACAGGGGTATCTTAGCCAGACCGGGTCTGGAGGAACTAACTCACAAAGAGTAGAGAAAGCCAGGCAAGGGGAATGCTCCAAAGCAGCAAGAAGGCACCTGGAAAGCTCCTGACTTCAAGTGAAGACCTGAATGCCCCAAGGGAAACACAAGCGACGAGGCAGTCCCAGGGTGAAGGTAAGTTAGGAAGAGCCCTGTGCATTACACCCTCACTACTGGAGGCATGGCCTTCAATCCAGCAACACTGGCATCACCTGGAAGTTGTTAGTTGTCTCTGCCCCACCCCCACCCCCACTCCCACCCCAGATCTTCGTCAGAATCTCCACTTGAATGAGACCAAGTGATTCAGATGGACACCAAAGTTTAGGAAGCACTACATCAATAAATTTATTCTCAAGGCAAAATTCAATGGGGATATCACTGAGGAATTTCAGGACAGAGAGTGATAGGATCAGATATGTGCACTACATAAAGATCACTCGGGTAGCACAATGAAAAACAGATCACAGGAAGTAAGACCAAAAATTGCTTAGGACACTACCTGGGGATTCAGGAAAGAAATAATAAGGATGAAAACAGAGTAAAAATAATACCAGGAAATGGAAACTGATCAGTTAGAGTAGGATGGGAATGGTGGGGGGCGGGGGAGAAAGTCAAGATAATTTCTAAGTTTTTGGTTAGAGTTTTGGATTAGATGTTGATGCTATTCACCACATAAAGAATGCAAATAACAACAATCAGAGTGGGTCAAATTTCTTAAATATGTACCAGGGATTCCTGTAAGTGCTCTGCATTAACAATCTCATTTAATCCTCAAAAAAACACTATGAAGTAGGCATTACTATTATCCCATCCTAAAGATGGGAAAACTAGAATGGAGAAGTTAAGTAGTGTACAGTGGCATGAAGAAGGAGGAGATAAAAAGCTCAATTTTAAATACTTTAGGTTTGAGATGCTTTTAAAGATGGCCATAAGGCTGCTGTCTGTTGTTTATAGGGAGAGCAAATAGGTCAGAAACAGATTTGGAAGTCATCGGCACAGGGCTGGTCCTGACTCATCAGGAGATGATCAGGCCACAGTGGGAGGAAGGAAAGGTCAAGGATAGAGCCGAGGAGCTCCAGTCTCTAAAGGGCAATAAGAGCTAGCTGAGCTTATGAAGAAGACAAAGCAGCATGACAGAAAGGAGAAAGACAGCTGTAACTGAACTGCTGCTGCTACTGCTGCTGCTAAGTCGCTTCAGTCGTGTCCGACTCTATGCAACCCCATAGATGGCAGCCCACCAGGCTCCCCCATCCCTGGGATTCTCCAGGCAAGAACACTGGAGTGGGTTGCCATTTCCTTCTCCAATGCATGAAAGTGAAAAGTCAAAGTGAAGTCGCTCAGTTGTGTCCTACTCTTCACGACCCCATGGATTTTCCATGCAAGAGTACTGGAGTAGGGTACCATCGCCTTCTCCAGAACAGCAACAATAATAATTGCTAACGTTTCTAAGTGCATTAGTTCAGTTCAGTCGCTCAGTCCTGTCCGACTCTTTGTGACCCCATGGACTGCAGCACACCAGGCCTCCCTGTCCATCACCAACTCCCGGACTTGACTCACACTCATGTCCATTGAGTCGGTGATGCCATCCAACCATCTCATCCTCTGTCATGCCCTTCTCCTCCCGCTTTCAATCTTTCCCAGCAGCAGGGTCTTTTCAAATGAGTCAGCTCTTCACATCAGGTGGCCAAAGTATTGGAGTTTCAGCTTCAACATCAGTCCTTCCGATGAATATTCAGGACTGATTTCCTTTAGGATGGACTGGTTGGATCTCCTTGCAGTCTAAGAGACTCTCAAGAGTCTTCTCCAACACTGCAGTTCAAAAGCATCAATTCTTCAGCACTCAGCTTTCTTTATAGTCCAACTCTCACATCCATACATGACCACAGGAAAAACCATAGCCTTGACTAGACGGACCTTTGTTGGCAAAGTAATGTCTCTGCTTTTGAATATGCTGTCTAGGTATGTCATAACTTTCCTTCCAAGGAGTAAGTGTCTTTTAATTTCATGGCTGCAATCACCATCTGCAGTGATTTTGGAGCCCAGAAAAATAAAATCAGCCACTGTTTCCACTGTTTCCCCATCTATTTGCCATGAAGTGATGGGACCAGATGCCATGATCTTCGTTTTCTGAATGTTGAGCTTTAAGCCAACTTTTTCACTCTCCACTTTCACTTTCATCAACAGGCTCTTTAGTTCTTCTTCACTTCTGCCATAAGGGTGATGTCATCTGCATATCTGAGGTTATTGATATTTCTCCTGGAAATCTTGATTCCAGCTTGTGCTTCCTCCAGTCCAGCATTTCTCATGATGTACTCTGCATATAAGTTAAATAAGCAGGGTGACAATATACAGCCTTGATGTACTCCTTTTCCTACTTGAAACCAGTCTGTTGTTCCATGTCCAGTTCTAACTATTGCTTCCTGACCTGCATACAGGTTTCTCAAGAGGCAGGTCAGATGGTCTGGTATTCCCATCTCTTGAAGAATTTTCCAGTTTATTGTGACCCACAGAAAGGCTTTGGCATAGTCAATAAAGCAGAAATAGATGTTTTTCTGGAACTCTCTTGCTTTTTCGATGATCCAGCGGATGTTGGCAATTTGATCTCTGGTTCCTCCGTCTTTTCTAAAACCAGCTTGAACATCAGGAAGTTCACAGTTCACGTATTGCTAAAGCCTGGCTTAGAGAATTTTGAGCATTACTTTACTAGCATGTGAGATGAGTGCAATTGTGCGGTAGTTTGAGCATTCTTTGGCATTGCCTTTCTTTGGGATTGGAATGAAAACTGACCTTTTCCAGTCCTGTGGCCACTGCTGAGTTTTCCAAATTTGCTGGCCTATTGAGTGCAGCACTTTCACAGCATCATCTTTCAGAATTTGAAATAGCTCAACGGGAAGTCCATCACCGCACTAGCTTTGTTCGTAGTGATGCTTCTGAAGGCCCACTTGACTTCACATTCCAGGATGTCTGGCTCTAGGTCAGTGATCACACCATCGTGGTTATCTGGGTCATGAAGATCTTTTCTGTACAGTTCTTCTGTTTATTCTTGCCACCTCTTCTTAATATCTTCTGCTTCTGTTTGGTCCATATCATTTCTGTCCTTTATCAAGCCCATCTTTGCATGAAATGTTCCCTTGGTATCTCTAATTTTCTTGAAGAGATCCCTAGTCTTTCCCATTGTATTGTTTTCCTCTATTTTTTTGCATTAATAGCTGAGGAAGGCTTTCTTATCTCTCCTTGCTATTCTTTGGAATTCTGCATTCAAATGGGTATATCTTTCCTTTTCTCCTTTGCTTTTTGCTTCTCTTCTTTTCACAGCTATTTATAAGGCCTCTTCAGACAGCCATTTTGCTTTTTTGCATTTCTTTTCCATGGAGATGGACTTGATCCCTGTCTCCTGTACAATGTCACCAATCTCTGTCCATAGTTCATCAGGCACTCTGTCTATCAGATCTAGTCCCTTGAATCTATTTCTCACTTCCACTGTATGATCATAATGGATTTGGTTTAGGTCATACCAGAATGGCCTAGTGGTTTTCCCCACTTTCTTCAATTTAAGTCTGAATTTGGCAATAAGGAGTTCATGATCTGAGCCACAGTCAGCTCCCGGTCTTGTTTTTGCTGACTGTATAGAGCTACTCCATCTCATGAAGTAGATATTGTTATCCCCATTATAAAAATGATGAAATTGAGGCAACGAAATGTTAAGGTCCCAGAGATCGTGAATAGTGAACCCAAGATTCAAACCAGAATTCAAGTGTAGAGTCCATGCCTTGACAGCTATGATGCACTGCCTGAGTTTCAGGTACTGGGAGAGGTGGAAGCCAAGGAAGGGACAGTTGTAACAAAGTCCTCTGAACAGTCTGGTCCATAGTAAGGCCTCAGTAAATATTCACCATTATTATTTGTTAATTGTACTGCCTTGGAATCATGCATTTATGCAAGTCACAGTTTTTAGAAGAAAGCAAATGAAAACTAAATAAGGTAAATTTCTATGTTTCAGTGGAGGAAGAAGAGCAAAGAACTTTCAAGGATGCTAAGGCTTCAACTCAAGTTTCCTATGTCTTCAATACCTAAATTTCCACACAATCAATCTCCAATGGTATTTGTGGCTACCAGTCCTTAAAGTGGGCTGTTATACCAAGCAATGCTGGCAGGCCTCACAAACCCTGAAACACCTTCTATGTATGAAGAGTCCATTTTACAGTGATGTCTTTATCGCTGGTGTGTTTTGTTCCATCCTAATTGCTTTAAAATAGGTGTGTGCTCAGTCACTCAGTGGTGTCCAACCTCTTGCAACCCCATGGACTATAGCCCTCCAGGCTCCTCTGTTCATGGAATTTTCCAGGCAAGAATACTTGAGTGGGTTGCCATTTCCTAGTCCAGGGAATCTTCCCAACCGAGACGTCAAACCTGCATCTCTTGCGTCTCCTGCACTGGCAGGCAGATTCTTTACCACTGAGTCACCTGGGAAGCCCAGGTGGTTGTGCGGAAGGTCTTCCAGGTTCTTAATGGCTCACTGAAGAAAAACTCGTCCTCTGACCACTCCAGACAAATAGTAGTTTGCTCTAATTAGAAGGATATGTTGTTTACAATGAAATAACATATATTCAGGTAATTTTCAAGTTACAGTGTAATTGTTTATACTTTAAGACAGCAGCTTCATGGGCTTGTTTTTTTTTTTTTCTCTTTTTAAAAATATTTCTAATTCTATTATGCTTTCTGACCCAGATTCACCCAAGATCAAGCAGAAACAGTGAATAAGAACAATAAGGAAAATTGTCAGAAAAAGTATATAGTTCAGATTTCCAAAAGGATTAGTTTTTTTCAGTAAACTTATATATCCTACTCTAAGAGGACTTTTCCAAATAGAATAAAGGTACTGGATGGTGGGAGGCATCTCACAGAAATGGGACATCTGGTCATCCTAGCCCTGAAGCAACATATATAAAAAGTGCTATTTTTAAAATGAAATAAATATCAATACCCTACCCTGAAAAATCGTAAATGCCAACCCTTGCCAAAGAGATGTAGGGTCTGAAATTGACTAAAGCTTACTAATCCAAGCAAAGATTTATGTACAACAAATGTTCATCATAGTACATTTCTTTTTACAGTGAAAATTGGTGGTAGTGGTGGTAATGTTTAGTCACTAAGTCATGTCAGACTCTTTTCAACCCATGGATTGTAGCCTGCCAGGTTCATTGATCCATGGGATTTCTCAGACAAGAATATGGGAGTGGGTGGCATTTTCTCCTCTGGGGAATCTTTCCAACCCAGGGTTTGAACTCATATCTCCTATACTGGCAGGTGGGTTCTTTACCAACAAAACCACCAGGGAAGTCCACAGTGAAAATAAATTATGGTAAATAATTTATGGTATACCTGGGTGATGGAATATTATGCAGCCATGAAAAAACATTTTTAGTGAATATTTTATAGGACTCCCAGTGGTTAAAAGTCCAAGCTCCCAATGTAGGGGACATGGGTTCAATACCTAGTTAGGGAACTAAGATTCTACAGGCTGCACAGCACAGTCTAAAAATTTTTGCTTTAATTTTTTTTAATAAAGAAATATTTATAATATAAAAATTATCTCAATATATATTAAGCTTAAAAATCATAAAAATACTAATATAAATAGATAAAAGACTTAAAGAAGTAAATTAATGGTTGAAAAGGATAATCTCTGGATGGTATAATCTGTTTTTACAAAATTTTCCTTTATGCTTTTCTATATTTTCTGAATTATCTATAATACAACATTCCTATAAGCAGAAGAGGTATTACTAAAAAGTCAATTTTAAAAAGTTTTTCCAATTAATCTCCATTTTTATTTTTAACTCTTTCCCACTTTTCCTACCCTAATCTAGGTCTCAAGATCTAGAGCAGTGGTTCTCAAGCAGGGGCAGGGGAGCAGGGATTGCTCCCTGGGGAACATTAGGCAATGTCTGTAGACAACATGGATCGGTTGTCACAACGGTGGGTGGGGGATGCTACTGGATCTGGCAGATAAAGGTTAGAGATGCCAGTAAGTATCCTACAACACACAGGACACGTCCCCAGAAAACAGAATAGTGCAGAAGCTGAGAAATCTTTGTTAGAATGAAAAAAATGAGTATCAACAGGAAGGTTGGGTTAAGATACAATATTAGCTCTAGTAGGTCTAACTTCCCATCTCCAAAATAAGATTTTAATGAATACACATTCTAAATTGATGAAAGTTTAATCCAGGTTTTGACCCAAACTTATTATTATTAAGAAGTACTTTTCCTAATTTTATGGAAAATGTCTCTAGTAGTTCTGCTTCCAACCTGAGCATGATGCTTAGCAAACTACAAGATATTTTTCAGCTTGAGCATAGAGATATCAAACTTGTTTAAAGTTGTTTTAAGTACTGCTATAAAAATTTTTTAAAGTGACAGTGTATCCTTAAAGAAATAGCTGATTATCTTATTGTAATCACTCCAGTATGGTAAAATGAAAAATTAGGTTCTGACTAGTCTAGCCTAATTTAAAATTAGTCTAACACAATAGTGTTTGTTTAAAACACACATATGCAGAAAATGATTTATATAAACTCACACAAAATTACTTTCTAATTAAGATTGAATAAAAGATAATTTTTAAATCATCTACCTCTAATATGCTTTTTTTTAAAAAAATTGAAGTATAGTTGATTTACAATATTATGTTAGTTTCAGGAGTACAGGAAAGTGATTCAATTTTATTTTTTTTTCCAGATTATTTTTCATTATAGGTTGTTATAAGATACTGAATATAGTTTCCATGCTATGCAATAAATTCTTGCTACTTATCTATTTTATATATAGTAGTAAGTATATATTACTCTCATACTCCTAATTATCCCCCTTCATATGTTTTATCAACATTTGCTGTTATGGATTCTCCAAGG
This sequence comes from Bubalus bubalis, assembly GCF_019923935.1. Lineage (NCBI taxonomy): Eukaryota > Metazoa > Chordata > Mammalia > Artiodactyla > Bovidae > Bubalus > Bubalus bubalis. The sequence continues at coordinate 45,479,622 of NC_059167.1, forward strand.
CTTTTCTTTTAATTAGAAGTTATTCTCTAGGGGAAAGATAGCCAATATCCTCCCAGTCAAAAACCCTCCCATTCATCTGCTCAAAAATCAGAACAGGAGGCAGAACTCAGGCATTTTGGCACTTTTGGTGACTGATTCATAGTAGATATTGTTTTGTCTCTCTAGCAGCATTCCTTCTGATGGGGAACAGCTTTCAGCAACCCCACAAGGTCTGAGTGGGACTATCAATCACAACGTCCTATCATCCCTCTGGCCTCTGAGATGAGCAAGACTGGACTGCTCACTGCCTTCCTCCCCCATCACCTCCTCAGCACAGTGTCAGGAGAGGGCATGATCACAAGCAAGGTCAATCAGAAATGCTCCACCAGGCTCTCTTCTTCCAGGCCCAGAGCTAGACCATGTGGTTGGCGGGTGCCACTTAACCACTTTTTTCATCCAGAAAAGAACTGTCCTGAGGATGAAACCAATGTCAAATAGCAGTCTGACATGAAAGCCAGTGACAGAAAATCCCAGAGACCATGTCTGAGTCTTGAATCTAGCCATGCCTGGGCTTTTAGGACATCTAAGCAAATAAAATCCCTTTTGGCTTTGAGTTGGGTTTCCATCACTTCCAACTAAAACAGTTCTGGCTAATAAACTGTCAAAGAGAGATCTGGAAAGTCTATGTGTCAGAACTATGATCCATGAATTAACCAGACCCTTTCTATTATCTGCATCTTAGCTGATATCATAACCTGAGACGATGTGTCTCATATGTCTAAAACAATGGTTAGATTAGAAATTCATTTTAAATGACTTTATTTCAAGCTCTAACAAGTATCCTTACTAAACTGGGATTTGATGTTATAAACTTCTAATCTTGATGTTAAATAATCACCATTTTCCCAGTTTACCTTCATCTTTTTGAAGAGTCTGTCTTTTTATTCTGTCAAGCCTCTTCACTTCCCTGATCATTTTATTTCTCCCATTCTGAAGTTCCTTCAAAATATATTTATCAAGTTAAAACCCCAACCATAGACACAGGATTCCTGGCCAAGACAATGCATGTTTTTGTATGAGTGAATAGAGAGACAAAACTTTTCTTTTTTTATGTCCCATCTCCCTCCAGTCCAGCCCTGTGCTCACATTTGTGAACACAGTGGCACTTCAGGCCAAAGGAGGTAGATAAATGTTCCTCATGAACACTTGGGAGTGGATGACGCACTTCTCCCTTGATTTCAATCAAGTTTGCAGCTATTATTTTGAAATTAAAGCATAATCACATCATCCCTAAGTTCTACAATTGGCAAAAGGCCTTTGTGGAGACATTTAATGCAAATGGAAGCTGGTTAAAGAGACTTTCAACTGAAAAGCACTTTAAAGAGAAGTGGAGGCTGTCTGTGGTGTGAAGAAGCCAGGGATAAGTTTCTGTAAAGGTTAAAAATCTCTATCAGTACAAACCCAGACAGGCATTATAACTAAGGTCGATGGGGCAAGAGAACTGTTAAAGGGCAGAATTGACTAAAGGGCATTTTAGCACACTAATGACCTAAGGAAACAAGGCATCAAAGGCAAACACCATTAGTAAAGGTGAGGAATGAAAGAAAGATTAAATAAACCACATAAATTCCTTTCCATCTACTCCCATCTCCCACTGTCAATGAAGTGTGGGTCTCTATATCGTTATCAGTGTCAGTTGGGCTCCAAAGTGGAACTATAACATACATTTTTGGGGGGGGGGGGAAACACAACTCTTTCCTCTGCCCCTGCAGGTGAGCCAACTCCAGTAAATGCTTTGAATAAGCAGGGGAAGAGAAGAACCCAAGAACCTAAGAACTTCTGAGAGTGACAGAAATGTTCTGTATCTTGTTTGTGATGGTGGGTACATGACAGAATATCAAAACTCAAACTTTGCACTTAAAATGAATTTTATTACATGCAAATTATACATAAATAAAGTTGATTAGAGAAAGACAGAGACACAGAGGCAGGAGCCAGAGGGAAGGAAGAAGACAGTCTCCCAGGTAGACAAATGAAGAAAGTCTGGGAAAACCACTGTGGGACAGGACAGGCCCGTCAGAGTAGAGTGGGGCTGCCCACTTGGTATTCCACCTAGGGTCAGGTCTTATTCCGCAAATCAGTCAGGAGTTTATACTCTGATAATACCTCATACTTTGTTAAGAACTACCTAAAGTGGGGACAAACAAAGCCAATCCATCCTCCAGTGGGCCATGTGCCTCTAGATTCTCCTGATGAATTTTGCTGCCTCTTCCACACTCAATAGGAACGTTATCCCCCTCCACCCCATCTCAACCTTTTGGAAGCTGAAGTTAAATCCCTGGAAGCCCATTCAGATCATCCTAATGCCCCCCTACTTCAAAAAGCACCAGGAATATATAAACTATTTATCTGGCAGTAACAACCCTCATTAAAATTGTAACTTTTTGGTAACCTTTTAGCCACTGGGCAATACATCAAACTGTCACACTTCAAGAAACAGTAACAAATTTCAAGAGGAAATCAAGACTATTCTGCTTTGCTCAAGCAGTCTAAAGAAGTATTTCTGAGTAGCTTACAAGTTTCACAGAGTCAGCAAAACTTCGAGATACATGAGAATTAACTTCCAATTTCTAAAGCTAGAGCCACTGGTGTTAACTTACACTATTCCCTCTCCTTCCCACCTTGAATCTGCTTCATCACAGAGAGCTCTCACACCTTCTGCCTGTACCTCAGTCTAGCAGATGTCCATCACTTTCCATTCTGTTTCCTCCAACAGTTTCCTTGGTCTCCGTGATGCCCAGCTCTCCTCTCTATTACTCACGCTGTTCAAAATGCCTGAAAATGTGCTGACTTGTTTAACCATTTCTTAATACTCAGCTTCTGTCCTACAAGTGGACTAATCATCCCAAACCATTATTTTCTATTTCTCTCCTGTTAAAATATTCTTTCATGCATCTAACAAATACTTAATGAGCACCTACTATGTGGAAGACATTGTGCTAGGCTCTATAGGAGGTAAACAAACCTGATCAGTATCTAAGGGGGTTAACAGTATTGTGGGAGCGGCTTACATATACACAAATAACTATAATAAGATAAAATGTGTACAAGTCAGGCCATTGAGACAGAACTGTCAGCTGGATGTCAAGTGAAATTAGAATTAGTAAAGGAGAAGAATTGGACAAACAAAAGGCTACAGAGGTTTCCAACCATTAACAGGCCAAAGAACATTAGGAAGAAATACAGACAGAAGAAGCCTGACAGGAGACTTTAGAAAAGCGAATATACTTGCCAAAGCCCCAAATCAGGGCACAATATCAGAGATTTCTGTTCTGCTTTAAGATGTTGGAAGCAGTCTGAAAAATGCAATTTCAACACCAAAATATTAGAATTTCCAGGATTGATGCCTTAAAGGGACAATGGCATAGAACATAAAATTGGAACTATCCCAGAAAATATCTAGTCCATGTGGCTTTAGTAGGTATGAAGAAATACAATGGGAAAGGAAGATTACAGATATACAATCTACTGGCCTAACAGGTGTTTCACCTAAGGAAGTTTACTTGGCTTCTCAAGTCAGGGGTTTAGATAGCTTTTGCACTGTTAGAAAATTCAGCATCCTGACAAACTATGGGACTCCTAATTAAACTTCAGGTAATGCTGTCTACAGCATTTATGTGCTGCCTGTGGAGTCTGGGAACCTGATGAGAGGAAGACTGGGATGCCATTTTATTGCTGTTGGTGATCCATTCAGGTCTAATTAATAAACCCTGTTCCACAAATGCTGAATCCTTTGAAGTTGCTGAAAGCAGTTATAGGTGATGTCATGATTCAGATATCCACTGGCAAGTCATGACTAGCAAACATTTTTAAAACCAGATATAATAAGATGTCACAGCCCCCTGTAATTCTTTCAGGAACAAGTCAGGTGGATCTAAAAGCAAATCAACACACAACTGTGTGGTTATACTAAATCCTTGAGCTGTACATTTTAAATTGGTGAATTGTATGGTGTGTGAATTCTGTCTCAATAAAGCTGTTATTGTAACCAACAACAAACATGTTTTAATCAAAATGTTAGTTTCCAGAAATGCTGTATCCTAGGAACCAGGCTATTGCCTTGAAAATGTTTATACTGCTGGAAAAATTTACAAAAAGGAAGCCCTGCTAAATTGCTGTGACAAAACTATTATCAATGTAGCTAAAAAGAATAAACTGAATGATCTTTTGTCTTTCACTGTAATAGGAGCTGATTTGTATCACACATCTAAATCTGCCTTTAAGCTCTAAATGACATTATTTAAAAGGGCACTTTACAAATTTAACTGCTTTATGTTGAATATCATAATTATGGCATGTCACTATTACATCTTTCTTTGTAGACTACCCCAGAACTTCCTTCCCTATAATCCTCTGCAAGGGAAAAATCCTTGTGTTTATCCACTGATATTACTTCTAATGATTTCCCTCTTCCTCTAATAATCACTATGCAAGCCTCTATCTCTAGACTCATTCCAACCTTCTCATGTCCCAACCTGTTCCCTAACTTCTACAAATAAATATCATACCAGCTGTCTGCCTGCTGCTGAGGCAACAGCAGGTTATTTATGCCCTTAGAGATTCAAATTGGGCCAAAAATAAAAGAAGCAGGCTGTGAGCCCTTTGAGGAAAAGGACTGTGTCTTGTTCATGTGAGAAGCCCTCAACATTCCGCAGGGTACCTGGCATTCAGGAGGAGCTCAATAAATAGTTCTGCCTGCCATTAAGCTAAAGTCCACTCACAAAAAGAATAAGCCAACAAGACAAGTGACCAGATTATTCTTAGATACAAATGTATTTAGGAAAAGGCAATTAAGCTCAACTTCCTTATTGATGCCTAAACTACTTTGTCTTTACAATGACTAGAGGGTGAATTTTAAAACAGATTGTGATGATGCTACTACCAAAGCCCCCAAACTTACAATTTTAAAAATCCCAGGATCTTTTAAATTTTTTTCTTGCCAATTATTTGGGGGTATGGGGGGGGGGGCGGTGGTTGGGAATACAGATCCAAAATCCAAGTGAAACGTATTATCCAACCAGTCTTGTTAAGCAGGCTACAAATAGGCAGGCAGCTGAAGGATGGACTCCTCAGGCAGTGAAGAATGGGGTCTATACAAAGTAATTGAGGAATATTTATAGACCCTATCTCTTCTTGTGAAAATGACTGATATTTCTTAGCACTTGCCTCTAAGAAATGAGTTAATATGTATAAAGCACTTAAAACAGTACCTGACACATAGTTAGCTTTATATAAGTGTTTCTTAATGAAGTAAATTCAGATCAATTTCCAATTGCATTCAATCATACGTTAGAATCCACAATGCCTTAAGAATGACCAGGTTTAGAGAGAAGTTTCAATTGTGTAGTTTTCAAATCTGCAGCTGGAAACAAAGAGATCCCAGGATATGTTTCACGCAAACTCATTTCATGCTTGAAGAAATAAAACCTTATACTTGTAAAGAAATTCACAGGTTACAAAAGCAATCCCATCTATTATTAAGTTTGATACTCACAACAGCCTTGTGAGAGGCAGGGCAGGTAAAATTAACTCCATTTACAGATGAGTACACTGAAGTACAGAGAGATTAAGTGATTTGCCCAAGGTCACACAGTAAGTGAAAAGGCCCAGACTAGAAGAATCAAGGTCTCTGGATGCGGGGAGTGGGGGGGCGGGGGATGGTCCAGACCTCTTCCTTCTATAACATGCTGCAACTTGGGCTTACTTGGGTCATATTTGGAAGCAATGATTCTGGGACCATAAATGTAGACTTGAAATGCAAGACACAAATGCAAACTTGAGTAGTTAAGGCAATTCTGTTAACTGGCATTAGAGGTAATTAATAGCTGACAAAACACTGACCTACACAGGAGTGGTAGTATAAAATGCCATAACTACACACAGTCACAAAGGGCACCGCACACTGTCTTGACAGGTAAGTTCTCCAAAATATGCCATTCAGAGATCAGCAGCGCCAGAGAATATTGGCGTCAGTATAAGAAAGGAAAGGCTGCCACTTCCCTTGAACTAAACCCAGAAGGAGAAGGCTCGCCCCAGCGGCTGGTGAAGACAGGGAGCCTAACAAGGCTCTGAGGGATTACACGCAGATTGCAAATTCCCAGCGACAAATGAGTATCCACCATCCCAGTGAAATCAGCTTGCATTTATTCGTATCTTCCCCAGGGGCTTTCCACCCCAGGGTAAGCAATCTGAAACCCGGCCACTAAACGTGAAAATCGACTGGCGACCGTTTGCAGGATTCCAAATCTCACAGAAAGGTTGGCTGGCGGTTCAAGTGGCACCGCATACCAACACAAGACGTTATTTTAAGCGTGTGTCCCTCAGGGAGAGACCGACCAGATCTACCAGATCTAGCATCTCCCACCAGCCAGGATTTTTCCTAAAGCAAGACTGAGAGCTGAGCAATCCTGACCCAGGCCCGCCCTACTAAATCCACAGGGGGCCTCTTTCCACTTAGGGACCCGCGCAGCTCCCGGCCCAGAAGCGTGGCAGGGACCAGAGAGGCACCCCGAGGCAGGGCTGCCCCCGCCTCCTTAACCATTAACGCCCGAACGAGGAAGGCGCCCCTGCGGTTGACCCACGGGCGGGCAGGGACCGGGATTTTGAAAGGCTCGGAAAGGGGGTGGTGCAGGCGGGGCCTCACCGGGCCCCCGCGCCCCGGCCCCTCCCTGGCCTGACAGCCGACGGCGGCGGGTCGCGCGGCCCCCTCCCCACGGCGCGGCTCGCGGGGCGCCTTACCTTTGTGTAGAGCTCCGACGCGGCCATGGCGGGCCCCGCGGCGCCGACGCCCCCCGCCTGTGCGGAGGCCGCACCTCGCCTGGGCGGCCGCCCGCGCCTACTAGGAAGCGCCCCGGCAGCCGCTGGCTGGGAGGAGGGCAGGGCCGGGCCGGGCGGGGCGGGCCGCGCAGGGCGGGGCGGGGCGGGGTAGGGCGGGGCGGGGCGCCTCAGGAGCCTCCGGCCTGCGGGGGGCTTGCCATCACTCCCGGGCTCGCCGCGAGCTGTGGCGCGCGCGCGGCGTGCCCGGGGTCCTCCGGGTCGCCGCCACAGCCACCCAGGCGGCCAGTGATGCTGCCGCCGCCGCCTCCCTGTGCATTATGGGAACGGGAGGAGGCTGCGTTCCGGCGCTGCTGCCACCGCGGAGGCTTCGGGTTCTCTCGGGCTCACGCTGCCTCCCAACGGCTGCGGGCCCCGAGCATCATCTGCCTGCCAGCCAGCGTCGCCGCCGCCTCCTCCCGCGCTGCAGAGCCCAGAAGCCCGCCCCAGGACACCCGCTACTCGCACAACCTTCCCGGGCGCGCGTCGCCTCCTGGATGCCCCCGACCCCAAGCAAGTACTGGACGGTGCAGAATAGCCCAGCCCCCGAGAGGGGAAGCGATAGCTGTGTCACTGAGGGTGGCCAGGTAAATGATTGCGACTCTGCAGGCTGCTTCTCCTGTGCTTCCCAGAATTTGTAGAGAAAGGAATTTGGGGAGAGGCTTCTTGGAAGGTCACAGAATAACCTAGAATTCCAGAAGACCTTTGTTAGCCTTAGAGGTCTGGGAGTGAGCAAGAACTGGGAATCTGAGAGAAATAATCACCATGGTCACCCCGACTACTGGGTCGTTCGTGAAACCAAAGCATAGGGGGGGTTTTAAACTATAAGTGCGCCTGGTACCAAGATGCCGCCATGGGGCAGCCCTGGAGCCTCCGCTCCTAGGCCTGCGCCTGCATAGCGGTCCAATACCCTTTGGTCCCAGCCTCTTTCTCTATCTAGTCGCTGTTATCCTTGCACTTCAAGCACAAGAATGTGATCCTTCCACTCCACCCCCCATGCCGTCTTCACCCCCTACCTCCTACCCAGCCACACTTTCATTCCAGCTTGGCTAATCTCTGTATTTTTCATCCAAACCTCTTTTTAGTGTGGTCAGCTTCCCTCAGTTCTTTGAACTCTTCAGATCAGATCAGATCAGATCAGTCGCTCAGTCGTGTCCGACTCTGCGATCGCAGCACGCCAGGCCTCCCTGTCCATCACCAACTCCCGAAGTTCACCCAGACTCATGTCCATTGAGTCATTGATGCCATCCAGCCATCTCATCCTCTGTCGTCCCCTTCTCCTCTTGCCCCCAATCCCTCCCAGCATCAGAGTCTTTTCCAATGAGTCAACTCTTCGCATGAGGTAGCCAAAGTACTGGAGTTTCAGCGTTAGCATCATTCCTTCCCAAGAAATCCCAGGGCTGATCTCCTTCAGAATGGACTGGTTGGATCTCCTGGCAGTCCAAGGGACTCTCAAGAGTCTTCTCCAACACCACAGTTCAAAAGCATCAATTCTTTGGCACTCAGCCTTCTTCACAGTCCAACACTCACATCCATACATGACCACAGGAAAAACCATAGCCTTGACTAGACGGATCTTTGTTGGCAAAGTGTCTCTGCTTTTGAATATGCTATCTAGGTTGGTCATAACTTTCCTTCCAAGGAGTAAGTGCCTTTTAATTTTATTGCTGCAGTCACCATCTGCAGTGATTTTGGAGCCCAAAAAAATAAAGTCTGACACTGTTTCCACTGTTTCCCCATCTATTTCCCATGAAGTGATGGGACCGGATGCCATGATCTTCGTTTTCTGAATGTTGAGCTTTAAGCCAACTTTTTCACTCTCCACTTTCACTTTCATCAACAGGCTTTTGAGTTCCTCTTCACTCTCTGCCATAAGGGTGGTGTCATCTGCATATCTGAGGTTATTGATATTTCTCCTGGAAATCTTGATTCCAGCTTGTGTTTCTTCCAGTCCAGCATTTCTCATGATGTACTCTGCATATAAGTTAAATAAACAGGGTGACATTATACAGCCTTGATGTACTCCTTTTCCTATTTGGAACCAGTCTGTTGTTCCATGTCCAGTTCTAACTTGCTTCCTGACCTGCATACAAATTACTCAAGAGGCAGATCAGGTGGTCTGGTATTCCCATCTCTTTCAGAATTTTCCATAGTTTATTGTTATCCACACAGTCCAAGGCTTTGGCATAGTCAGTAAAGCAGAAATAGATGTTTTTCTGGAACTCTCTTCTTTTATCCATGATCCAGCAGATCTTAGCAATTTGATCTCTGGTTCCTCTGCCTTTTCTAAAACCAGCTTGAACATCAGGAAGTTCACAGTTCACGTATTGCTGAAGCCTGGCTTGGAGAATTTTGAGCATTACTTTACTAGCATGTGAGATGAGTGCAATCGTGTGGTAGTTTGAGCATTCTTTGGCATTGCCTTTCTTTGGGATTGGAATGAAAACTGACCTTTTCCAGTCCTGTGGCCACTGCTGAGTTTTCCAAATTTGCTGGCATATTGAGTGCAGCACTTGCACAGCATCATCTTTCAGGATTTGGAATAGCTCAACTGGAATTCTATCACCTCCACTAGCTTTGTTCGTAGTGATGCTAAGGCCCACTTGACTTCACATTCCAGGATGTCCAGCTCTAGGTCAGTGATCACACCATCCTGATGATCTGGGTTGTGAAGATCTTTTTTGTACAGTTCTTCTGTGTATTCTTGCCACCTCTTCTTAATATCTTCTGCTTCTGTTAGGTCCATACCATTTCTGTCCTTTATCGAGCCCATCTTTGCATGAAATGTTCCCTTGGTATCTCTGATTTTCTTGAAGAGATCTCTGGTCTTTCCCATTCTGTTGTTTTCCTCTATTTCTTTGCATTGATCGCTGAGGAAGGCTTTCTTATCTCTCCTTGCTATTCTTTGGAACTCTGCATTCAAATGCTTATATCTTTCCTTTTCTCCTTTGCTTTTCGCTTCTCTTCTTTTCACAGCTATTTGTAAGGTCTCCCCAGACAGCCATTTTGCTTTTTTGCATTTCTTTTCCATGGGAATGGTCTTGATCCCTGTCTCCTGTACAGTGTCACGAATCTCATTCCATAGTTCATCAGGCACTCTATCTATCATATCTAGGCCCTTAAATCTATTTCTCACTTCCACTGTATAATCATAAGGGATTTGATTTAGGTCATGCCTGAATGGTCTAGTGGTTTTCCCTACTTTCTTCAATATAAGTGGTGCCTAATGTCAGTCCTGGGGCTCTGGGATTTCTATCAAGAGCATCTCTCAAGGCTGGTGCCCTTGGTAGTGGTGTGTATCCTGCATGTGTATTTGAAGGAAGATCACTGATGGGACACTTGGAGCCAGTCCTCCCCTTACTCACTGTCTGTCCACAGTCTGCTCAGAGCTGCCAGAGGTGATAACTACAGAGACCTGCAGAATTCTCTGTACCTTCCACTTCTGAAACCAAATCTTTGAATCCCACCCTTTCTTTAAAAAAGAGAAAATCTGTGCAGCTATGAGCAGTACACCAGGAAGGGCACTGGATTGAGATTGAAGAGATTTGAATTCTACCCCTCGAAGGTTCTCCATGCCTTGTATAAGGAGGGTAACCACTCTGTTTTCTCACCCTGCAGCTAGTAACCTACCTCCCAGGGAGTGCACTGATGAAGGGGTTCAGGGTATACCACCTCAGGGTATATGCTGCTTTGGTATAATGGCTATTTTGAGTTGGGGGACCTTGAAACACATCAAATACAAGAAAAATACTGACCTTCCTTCTTTTTCTCAAAAGCAGAAAATAAAATTTCTATATGAAAGATACCCTCCCTAGTACCAGAAGGAAAGTAACATTCTTATCTTCAAGGACAAGAAATCGAGAGCAAGAGAATTCTATACAAACAGACCTTGTTATAATTCTTATCTTCCTTTAGCCTCCCTACATTAAGTCACTTTCCCACAACTGCTTCTCTTTGTTCAACCCAATATAAAAGCTAGTAAGTTTTGTCACTTACATGGGCCTTCATTTCCTTATGAAGGCTCTTGTATCATGTAAAGCAATATGAATCAGAATGATTTTCTTGCATTAATCTATTTTTGTCAGTTTAATTTTCAGATCCAGCCAGGGATCCTCAGAGGGTGGAGGAAAATTTTTTCTTCCCCTAAACTGAAAAAAAACTAAAAAATTAAGTGTTATACGTGTTAGTGAAGTTTTTAAGTTGTTTTGTTTTGTTTTTCCCCTGAAGAAACTAGAATTATGTTCTTCTAATTCCTGAACACAGGTGTTGAACCACTCAAATATTTGGGCCCATTGTAGGAGGAAGGTAATGAGGATGAGGAAGAGGAGAAGGGTTTTCTGCCCTGGACCTTACATTAATTCATTCAGGAGAATAGACTTAAAAGCTGGAAGAAGCAATCAGGAAGCCCTGATGGCTGACCTCCCTACCTTAACCATGTATATTCATAGTCCCAAGCACTCTGCCATCAGGGAGCAAGGGAAACCAGAAGTAGGAACAACTTCTAAGGGTTTAAGATTTCCCCCTCCCAAAGAAGTAACCAGAGTACATTTTATATGCTATTTTAAATTGATAAAGTTTTCAATTATTGCTTTATAAGGGGGAAATTTTTCCTGTAGATTGTTTTCCAAATGAAGTATGCAAATTATTGTGAAAAATCTTTCCTCCAAAGTATTTGTTTCAACAGACACTGAGAGCTACATTGTACCAGAAAATATTCTACATGCTAAGGTTTCAAGAGTAAACAAAACAGAGGCTTCCCTGGCAGTCCAGTGGTTAAGACTCCTTGCTTCCAATGCAGGGGGTGCCGATTTGATCCCTGGTTGGGGAACTAAGATCCCACATGCCTAGGGGGCAAAAAAAGTAAACAAAACAAATAAAATCCCTGACCCCATGGAGCTTACATTTTAGGAAGACAGACAATTATAAAGTTAGAAAGTGAAGGTGATAATTGTATTCGTTTGCTAGAGCCATATTAAAGAACCACGACCTGGATGTTTTAGACAGAAATGTACTGTGTGAGCTGGAGGCTACAAGTCTCAGAAAAAGGTGTTGGCAGTGTTAGTTCCTTTTGAGATCTGGAAGGGAGACTGTTCCATGCCTGTCTCCTACATCCTAAAGGTTTGGCGTCCTAGCAATCTTTGGCATTCCTTGGCTTCTGCTGCATCAGTCTCTGTCTTCATCTTCATGTGGTATTTTGTGTGCATACATGCTTCTGTCTAAATTTCCCCTTTTTCTAAGGACATGGTCATACTGGATTAGGGTCCACACTAGTGCCTTCATCTTGATCATCTGCACAGACCCTATTTCCCAATAAAATCTCATTCAAAGGTTGTAGGGGTGAGGACTTCAACATCTTTTAGGGGGCACAATTCAACAGATAACCATGTGCAACGGAGAAAAACTAAACAGAGAAGAGAGAGAAAAACTAAATAGCATTTTTTGGTCGGGTGGTAATTGCTTTATTCAAAGTGAAAAAAAAATCTATTAAGGGCCTGTCATGCAATAGCCCTGATAGACCATAAAGACAGAGATGAATGAAATATAGTCCCTGGCCTGGGAGCTCACTGGAAGAAGTGGCTGAAGGGGTAGGGGAAGGGGCAGCCTATGCTGCATGGTCACATAAAGTAGTAATTCTGTAACATTGGTCCAGCTCTAGAGGCAGAGTACAGTGTTAGTGGTCACAGTACTTTTGTTGGCAGTTACATACCCTAATATTTAATGTCTCAGAGGACTATGCATAGGCATAGGTGACCTTTGGGTGGGAACCCCATACAGTTAATTAAAAGATCCAAAAGATGATATAGACTTGAGTGCATGTGTGGGTGTGTGTATGTATTCAGTCACTAAGTCTTTGCAACCCTGGCTGGGGAGGGAGTCATTTATTGTTGAAAAGATATGTAAAGGAACAGCCAGGGGGAACGAGACTATGAAGCAGAAAAAGCAGAGTGAAGAATAGACAAAAACTGACCTAAAAGCCTTGAAATTTGGAAGGCAGACATCAGGTGTGCCTGGATGCCCACCCCTGCACTTCCCTAGTTCCAGCCAGTTATCCTAGCTTCCTCTCGCTTGGGAGCTTAGCCCTAGCCCCACTTTAAGGCTCCCCAGGCAAGGAAGATAAAAAGGATCGTACTTAACTCAAAAGGTACAATTATTTTTATTCCCAGTACCTATTACTCTAATTCTAGATTCTAATCTTGTGTTTCCTAAAATATCTCTGAGCTCTGGCCTTTTGTTCCCAGTCTTCTAGCCTGCGTGCTGACCACCTGCTATTGGAGCAGCCTCTGCATCTCTAAGCCTAGCTTCTTCCAGCAGTTGTTTGTTCTAGATCTTGAAATACTGTCTGCTCAAATCCATAGCACTTGCCTGCTTTATATTGCCTTTATCTTCCTGAATTACTTGACTTCAAATACTTATTAGCCACTCTCATTCTGTGCCTCCAGTAACCACTGACACACGTCTCCCTTCCATGTGGTAATGGTGAAAGTCCCTCAGTAGTGAAAATGACAGATCCCACACCCCTTCTGCCATGTAAGGATATAATGAAAAGACAGCCACGTATGAGGAAGTCAGCTCTCACCATATACTGAATGTGCTGGCACTTTAATCTCGGACTTTCTAGCCTCTATAACTGTGAGAAATAAATTTCTATTGTTTAAAAGCTACCCAGTAATTTATGCTATTTTGTTATAGCAGCCTAAATAGGTTACAACACCTGGAAACCACAAACACCTGTATTTTATTCAGGTTTCCTTAGTTTTTACCTAGTGTCCTTTTTTGTTCCAGGCCTCTAGGATTGTGAGAAAATAAACTTCTTTTGTTTAAGCCACAGTCTATGGCACTTTCCTATGGCAGCCCCAGCAAAGTAATTCAGGCCCCCTTTCCACACACTTGAATAAAGTCACCATATGCAGCCCACACTTAAGGAGGGGAAAGTCATGCTCCACCTCCTTGAGGAGAGAGTATCTCCACAAACCTGGAATTCTTCTACATGGATGATTTGTCTCATCACCCCATTTATTTGCTTATACATACAGACTCATGGATATTTATTTTACATTTTGCATAATGTTATACTGCTTTATTTTGCTGCTCAAATTGCTCAAGCTTTGGCTATTGGGAAATTTCAGTTGGTACCTGTATCCCTTTCACATACTAGCCCACCCCCTCCATCATTCTGTGTAGGTTTGGGGTTTTTATTTATAATATTTTTAGCACTTTCTTTCTAGCACTACAAGATTCTACAAACTCATCTTGTAAACTCCCTGCCACAGTTCTAGAATCAGCTACTTCTCCAAAAAGTCCTGATACATTTCATTAGAGAATATTAGAAGCTATGACCTCAGCCTTGTTGCTACTGGGGTATTATTGCTTCTAGACCTTCTCAACAACAGAGCAAGGAATTGTGTGTATGCTAACCTGTGTATGTAATGTACCCCCCTATATTAAACCAGAGTTATACTGACGTCTCCAACTCCATATCTGTTACCACCTAGATCCCTCTTGCCTCATCCCCTAGCTTACTCATAAACTCTGTTGCTGCTGCTGCTGCTGCTGCTAAGTCACTTCAGTCGTGTCCGACTCTGTGCGACCCCATAGATGGCAGCCCACCAGGCTCCCCCATCCCTGGGATTCTCCAGGCAAGAACACTGGAGTGGGTTGCCATTTCCTTCTCCAATGCATGAAAGTGAAAAGTGAAAGTGAAGTCGCTCAGTCATGTCCAACTCTTCGCGACCCCATGGACTGCAGCCCACCAGGCTCCTCTGTCCATGGGATTTTCCAGGCAAGAGTGCTGGAGTGGGGTGCCATTGCCTTCTCCATACTTATAAACTCTACTAAAGTGAAAAACCTGAGCCTCTTTTTTTTTTTTTTTGAAGAGCAACGTCTGTGTGTATTGTTGTTGAGGGGTTCGGTGAGATAAATGAGGAAATGGACTGGAAACTGGGTAGTGCCATAGAATTTTAAGATATTATTGATCAAATTCTCAGTCCTGTCTGTCCTCACATATTCTCTCCCTGCCTTTGACTGCCTGGTTCTGCCATGTAGCAAGATCGAATAGAAGTTATATCAAGAATTGAGTGACTTCTTAAACAGTATTTTTGATGGGAACGAAACGAACTTAGGAGTCAAGTCAGAAGGGATACATAACTCAAAGCTTAGGACTGTATAAATTTATTGACTTCTTGGGTATACTATCTGGCTTATATTTAAGATCTTCTTTTAATGCTTCTAAGCATGTCAGATCAAAATGAATACGGAGATTAAATAAACTCTGAAGTTTTCACACCTTCAAGTAGAAAACACTGAAATGTACTGAAGGAACACACCAGAAGGTATAATGGCATGTCATACTTGTGTTCGTCTGTCTTATTTTTGTATTTGGGGAGATTTTCCACACTAGTCCTGCCTGCCGATAGTCACAAATCCTCTCCTCTTTTGCATCTTGCATGCAGTCGTATGACCTATCCACAAAATCAGTTTCACTTGACAAGACTTAGGTTACAGACGTGAGAAATATGGAGAAACAGGCTCTGCCCAGAACTTGCATTTGTCAGTGAAGGTAGTAGCAGAGAGAGCTAAGTTTGGGCGACAACAGTGGTCACATCAGCGCTGAGTTCCCGGCTTGCGGTGGAGGTGGCAGCAGCTTCCGTAACAGGCCATTGTTGTATCATGTTTCTGGGGTTGTTCCTAGATTTACATCAAGACTGTTTCTCCAGCCTTTCTAACAATTTTGTAAGTGACCTGGTATCTTTCAATGAATCCCCTTTCCCTTAAACAAGCCAGAAATAAGAATTTGTGATTAAGAATGCTGACCGTTGTAGTGTGGTATATGGGATGAATGGGGTGAGTGGGAATGGTTACAATCCCAAGGGTATAATTTTCTTTCAGAAAGTATTTATTGGGCACTTAAAACAGCCAGACACTGGGCTAAGTGCTAGAGCAAAATAAAATATTTTGCCTGGAAAAGAGGATAACTGAATGAAGGCAATTAAAATGTATCGTGCCTAAGGGCTAAAATAGTGTTCTGTGGAAATGGTTATTGTATCTCTGAAAATGAAACAATTAACATGCTGTACAAGAGGGGATGTTTGAATTAATTTCAAAGGTATGTCTGAATTAAGTTCTAAAATATAACTAGGAATGTATCAGTAACTATCACCAACTAAAACAAGGCAAGCCACAGACTGGAGAAAGATGTTCATGATATATAAACACAAGAGCCATGACATTTTTAAAAAATAAAGAACTTCAACTTCTAGGGAAGTTCCCACTTCTGGGGAATCTGACCTAAGATACCAGTAAAAGGCAATGTTGCCATACATACAATCTAGAAAATAATGGATTCAGTTTGGGAGAGCAGCCAAGTCCCAAGGTGACAACTGTGTGTTAGGATAAGAAATCAACAGGTTCAGACTGAAGCAAGGAGACATGCCTGCAGGGGTTGGAGCCAAAAGGACGACTCTGCGGAATACCTGATGTGATGGAAGACATTAAAATAATTGTGGCTATGATATAGGCCAAAAGGATGAGGGGAAAAATAATTAGAAACACCAAGAAAAACAAAAAGCTATGTAAGAAATTAAAAATCAGAGTATACCCTGTGATCTGCAGTGAATTGTTATCAACCTATAAACCTAAGAGGACTATTAATAATGATTGTAAAATAGAAGGCAAGTTACCAAGCTTAATAAGGTAATTGTAAGAACATATGACAAAAGCCAAGAAGCAAAGAGAGTCAAAGGAAGGATAGTGATGTTAAAATTGTCCTCTTAGACACTAGAAACAAGAAATTGTTGACAGCCAATAGGTAAAGAAATAATGGTGAAAATATATGATTCAACATTGTAAAGAAGCCTATAAAGGAATCAGAAGTAGTGATATGATCTTAGAAGGAGGGAGGAGGGAATGCAAACTTAATCCTCCTTTATCAGTCTGGAAAACTATTAGTTTATGTATAAAATTAAGAAATCAAGAAACAGTGGTCTAAACTACTATTGGGAGCCATGGAGGCAACGACCAGAAGAAACATGAAACAGCTTGAATGTCCTCAGTAGCTCTCCCTCTAGGGAGCTCAGCTTGGTGGTGGAGGCGTATTTTGTGATCCCTAGCTTTGCACTGGAGAAGGCAATGGCACCCCACTACAGTACTCTTGCCTGGAAAATCCCATGGACGGAGGAGCCTGCTAGGCTGCAGTCCATGGGGGTCACTAAGAGTCAGACATGACTGAGTGACTTCACTTTCGCTTTTCACTTTCATGCATTGGAGAAGGAAATGGCAACCCACTCCAGTGTTCTTGCCTGGAGAATCCCAGGGACAGGGGAGCCTGGTGGGCCACCGTCTATGGGGTCGCACAGAGTCGGACACGACTGAAGTGACTTAGCAGCAGCTTTGCACCATGTACCTCTAAACTACCTGACTGCAGAATCACGAGTATAGTTTTACCTTTTAAAAAAGCTAGGAGGAGCAGGAAAAGAAATCTATTAATTTAGAACCAGGTTTTGGTTCTATCATTCTGACGGCAGCAATTGACATCCCACTGAAGGCACTTGCTGCATTCAGTGCAAAAGAAAAAAAAAAAAAAAAGTTTTTCTAAAAAGTTATGAGTTCAAACAACAAAACCACTTTATGGTATAAAGGCCTACTGCAAGGAAGGAAACGCTAGACATGACCAAGATGGAGAAATCAAGCATAATCTTTCTGCATCCATATCCTTAACTTGGTTTCTCATTTCCAATAAATATTCCAATTCACTTTATCTGTTCAACAAGCATCTGAGTTTGTATAAGCTGTTTCTAGGTGCTAGGGAGGCAATAATAAATTAAGACTTCCTTCAAGGAAGTTAAATTTGAGTTGAGATGAGAATGAAAAAGAGCTAGCCAAACTATGAACCAGTGCTGTGTTTAACAGAAAAGAAACCTGAATTCAACACAGGCAAAAAGATCTTGGATATATGATTTAAGAATGAAAGTGAGATGGGGGAATGGGCGGGATGCAGCATGCACAAGGGAGCAGGAGTGGAAAGTGACACGTTAGGAACTCGAGCAGTTGTCCAGATAAGAAATCCTGGCTCAGGGCATGGTGCCAGCAGTGAAGAGGAATCGACAAATTCAGTGTGTAGTTTGGTGGATGTTGGTCACAGCCTCTGAGGAATGAAGGGTAACTTCCAAAGTTGGTTTGAGTACTCCAGTGGGCAAGTGCACAGAGGTGTCCTTTACTGAGTTGAAGGCTGGAAGGAAGAATAATGCTACAGAGAAAAATCAAGTTACCTTCACACACCATGATCTCCAACCAAACTTCCTTATACAGAGCCACATTTTCCTAGCTCCTTGACTATTCGAAAATAACAGCTCTCTACTTAAAATGCTCTTCTTCCTCTCTTTTCCTCCACCAATGACTACAGCAACCTCTCAAAACTGCCTCTAAAATTCCTGATTACCACCCATCCCATGTATCCCCTAGACTGAATAATGTATTCCTCTAGACTTCCCGGAATGTTATTTCTACTTCTCTTAAGGAATGTTAATACTTCTACTTTGTATTAAATTTTGGAGAAGGAAATGGCAACCCATTCCAGTATCCTTGCCTGGAGAATCCCATGGACAACAGCCTGGTGGGCTCCAGTCCATGGGGTCGCAGAGTCGGACATGATTGAGTGACACACACACACACACATATTAAAAAAAAAAAAAAAAGGTTGACCCTTAAACAACATGGGTTTGAATTGCACAGGACCAGTTCTAGGTGGAATTTTTCACTAAATATGTACTACACTACTACACACGCGAGGTTGGTTGAATCCGTGGATGTATAACAACGGATAAGGGGGGCAGAGTGTAAAATTATATAAAAATTTTCAACCACTCCCAGAGTTGCCAGTCAAGTGTATGTACATACAATTTCTCAGGTTGTCTCCTAAACCTTCCTGACAGTACTGTACTTGAGTATTTTATACATGAGGTAGAAAAGACTCAATCTGCAAATATTTCATGTCAATCTAAATCACAAAGTCTCTACCAATATAAATTAAACTGCCAGGAACTCATAAACAAACATTATTTAAACCAAAACAAAATTTAAGACTATAATAGTCAAATTCTTTCAGAATATCATAGTAGCTGAAATCTAAAGGGATCAACTTCAGAAAATATACCAAAAAACAATGTAACACTTAAATGAGACAAAAACAGCAAATAAAATCAATAGATACTAGGTAGACATTTATTGTGTATTTTACAAGTTTAATTTTGGAAGGGCTACTTGACAAATTTCAGCATTAACTGCCAACTCTATAGACATGTTCAACAAAAAAAGGCATTTACTTTTGGCCCTTTTAATACAGGCAAGTGTCCTATTGCATCACAAATAAGAGCTGCTGTAAAAGATCTGAGGGCATATTAAAGAAATTGGATTTTTCTTTCAAATGCTGTTCAGTTGATAAATAACATAATACAAACATAATGGTGTGACCCATCAGTGATTTTCAGAATAAAACCCATAGGCCTACCTACTTTAAAAGGCAGGAACTAGTGAACAGTTATTAAAATCAGCATTTTTATCCTTAGATTATCAATCCCAGAATGAAACTTCTTTGATCCCAATTTTACAAGGTATGGTGTGGTGTGTCATGGGGAGAAGGGATAAGGTGGGAGAAGGGACATGGGGGAAGGCTGGCAGTGCATGCTGAATTGCAGAATTAGGACAGTGGCTCAAAGCTCTCACTTCCAGATAAGGATAGTGTTTTAGAAAATTTTAAATGGGTCTATAGTTGCGGTATATTGGGGAGAATATCAAAGGACTGATAATTTATCAAAAATCATTTACTGAATGCCATCAGGGGGCTTAAGAGATAAGCAGGGATGGAAACGGGGGAGAAGTGAAGGAAAATGAGGTGGAAAAGGAAAATGAAAAATGAAGAAATGTGTCTGAATGTTGGGGAAACATGGAAAGGCCACCAGGGAAACTCTTTGTTGCTCAGACATGCCCTTCCTACAGGATACCTGCCCCTGAATCACCAGAGTTTGGGGCACAATTCAAGTAGAGCTCACATTTCAGTGTTGATGAGACTTCACTAATTTGGACTGAGAAAGAATACCTGTCTGATTTAGTAAAAAGTATCAATAAACATTTAGAGGTATAGTTCTGTTACATTAAATAAAACGAAGAACAAATTCCAAGTGAAGTAAGAACAAATACAGGCCTTGATGAACAGTTAAAATGTTTTTTTTAGGTGAGCAGCATAAGAATATTGAGTAACTTGTAAAGAGACTGCAAACATGCTCCTTCCAGTTCATCAAAACAATCCAACAATTCTTACTATCCCAACATGCCAATAACTAGAATTGTTTTACTCAGATACAGTCTTTAAAAATGAAATGTTTCTAAGAACTGTACTATCAAATAGGAGCTACTGGACATGAAACAGGTAATTTATTTTAGCTGGTTTTCATTTAAGTATTTTTCTCCAACTTGTTTATGCCAACATACATTTATAATAAGGACAATGATTTAAATTGGTCATTTGTCAAACCACAATTCTGAAACCACAGAAATGTTTGATGAAGCCCATCTTATTCAAAAATCTTCACTCAAGCAATGGTGAAACAGCCTGCAACTATACCTTCAATAAACTGAGCTAAGAAGCAGAACAGAAATATAAAAATGTATAGCCTCTATCCCAAGCACCAATAATGGAGACTAAGCAATTACTTAAACCTACAAGTCCTACATGACCGGTCTCTCCTGATGGAAAATCCTGAGATTTCAATCATTGTGACTTTACAGAAGGCAGGCTGGTTTAATGAGGAAACTTACTTTTAATAAAAAGACAACAATATTTTATTTTGGGCACTTACTCAGTATTTCACAGATCCTCAACAAGTTTTGAGGTAGGTTAATATTAGTATTTATTTTACAAACTAAAACTCAGGCAGAGATTACATCACTTATTGCAAACCATAGCAGGAGTCCTACTATAACCAAGAATAACGTGGTTTTTCAGATTAATCTGATATGTGTGAATTTAACAGTGACAGCTTGCAAGTAGTCATTAAAAACAAAACCTAAACCCCACTAGATATTACAGAAATTCTACTTTGGGTATTTTGTAATTTGTAAATCAATCCTATAATGATTATACATGCTTTTGAATAACCTACTCACTCTCATTACAAATTTATTTATGTTTAACTAATCCTTATAATTGAAGAAGGAAATGGCAACCACTCTAGTACTCTTGCCTGGAAAATCCTATGGACAGAGGAGCCTGACAGGCTCTAGTCCATGGGGTCGCAAGAGTTGGACACAACTTAGCGACTAAAACTAAAACCACCAATCCTTATAGTAACAAATTAGCACATTAATGATTTTGTTGTTCTCTTCTTTTGGGGTGGGTGGAGCAGGAAGATAATCAGCCAGCTTTCCCCAGAGTGTGGGGCAGCCTTTAGGTGCAGGCGCTATGCTCAACGCACCAGCTATGGTGATTTGGGATCAAAGGAAAGCAAGTATCTAATGAAGCCAAGATCCAGAAAAGATGCCTGGACTCAAAAGAGGTGGAGGCCCTGCACAAGTCAAAGAAATAAAACGCACTATCATCTCAGGCTACAGATCCTCTGCGTCATGCTACAGCGTCACAACTTACAGGAAGAGCTCTTAAAAGACCAGTAGATTTGTCCCAGCAGTCTGTTAATTAAAGTTCTTACTAACTAGACAAACCACACATACAATTAAATTAACATTTTATTAAAATGACATCTATAGAAGCAAAATATCTAAATATGTATTATCTGTTCCACCTATCACGTAAATTGCTCTGTCACACGTCTAATTCACTTAGCTTATTATTATTACTTAAAATTCAGCTCATTCTGACTAGATTCCTGGGCCAATCTTCTCAAATACTTGTTTTATTATAAATTTCCTTTTATTTAAACAATTGTCAGTTAGTAATAACACAGGATTAAGAGTGGTTAATTAACAACTGAGAAATTATAAGGAAAATGTAATTATTGGGTTAGAAAATACAGCACTCAGCAGAGCAAATTTCAAGAGTGAACATACATACACTTATGTTTCTGAACAGGCTGAATCGCACAGCCCAACACAATGTGAGTCAAAGAAGCAAAAAAAAAGAAGGGAGGGGCCACAAGAGGCAAAGTATTTTATTCTAGTGTCCCCTAAATTGACTATGGAAGTAAAAAGTTTCTACATTAAAAAAGTTTATATAAATTATATGAACAGTAATTTTCATAAAAGTCAAAATGAAACGTTCTGCATAAGACAAAAGATATGCCTAAGCAACATACCATATTTGCACAAGGCCACTGAATGTCATGGGCACTGCTAACAAATGAGAAAGCTTAAGTCTATGGCAGACTGAGCGAAGATTTCAGTTTGGTATTCTATAACCCCAAGACTATAAACTACTCTTACTATACAAAAGCTCTAATGACATACAGAGTTTTTTGTAGGAACTCTTGTGCTTCTGGTTGGCACATTTCTACTCTTTAATATGTGAAAGTAACACAGACAGTTGTGAGAGGTTGTGCAAAACTTGTATTTACAAAAATGGCACAAAAGTGAATTCAACAGTCGATGCACATGCACGCTTCATTCACATCTTCAATGACAAAAGGTATTCTGAACACTATAGAACTGAAGAAGAATACTAGCTTCAACAGCAGCTGTTAAGCAATAGAGTCACGTAAGTTACACCAGAATGGGCAAATATTGCCCAAGTAAAATTCTATTGTTAAAGCTGAAACAGATTTAAGGCCATTCACGTTCAAGCACAGGATACAAATCTTTTGGAGCCCCATTTATTTGTGTTTGAAATATGTGACCTCTCTTCTAACTTGTGGTCTTAAACTTCTGTTTACAAAACCCAAAAAGGAAAATCCAGAAGAAACAAACAGTAGAGGTTATATTAAGTAAGAGTAACATACAAAGCTATAATTAAGATGAATTAAAGAAAGCCAACATTATAACTGCAAAACTTGTTAGTTACTTGTTGGATCCAGCCCTACACTAGGAGTTAGGTAATATATACAATTATTTTCAAGTAGATTACTTTATGTTGCTCTAACATGTTCTTTTCATCAGTGCACTGTTAAACTAATCAAAAACTCTACACATGTATATTCCCTTAAAATAGCAGCACACACTACCGCTACCTGCAAAGCCATCACTCTCAAATGACATAGGGAGTAAAAGGAAATAAAAAGCAGAGGATAACATATTAAGGAGAAATAATGGGAATTAGAAGATTCATGCAGTTCAGCTCTTTTTAATCAGCCAGCCAGTTTGCTAGCAACAAGAGATGGTTTCCGTTGAGGAAGGTCCTGTGGAGTGGGAATGTGGTCTCCAGTGACCTCTGTCTTATCCGGGGTTGCAGTAGGAAGTTGCTTGTTCTTCATTTTTGCTTTAGCCATGTTGTAATCCCCAGAATCAAAATATTTTTGCTACAAGGGAAAAAAAGAAGAATTCAGACTAGAGTTTAAAAAGTTTTTATGCAATTACACTCATTTAAGATATAAACGTGACTCTATACTGTCAATACAAAATAAGCCTAAAGTTTAGAAAAAAGCAAATATCAATTACATGAAATAGCTATGTCTCTATCGTGAATTCTGTCAGTCAGGCAAGAACACCTTCTTCAGGCTTACTTACATCATTCTAGTTCCAGTATGGAACCCTCAAGATTAACATCAACTTCCAAATCAATGTATTGGGAGTGAATAGTCCTGGACTTAAGAGTGGGAGGCAAGCCTTTCATTTACTAATGTAAACACCTAGGTTAAATTCTTATTTAAATAATTTTGGGGAAAAACACACACATACAACTCACTGACCTGTATTTGGGATGTGCCACCCACCTTCAATCAAGCTTACAATTATGAAAACTATTCATAGATGCTGGTACTCTGTCAACTAAGATGAACTTTTCTGTAAGGATTTAAACCATTTATTTGAATTAAAGCAGTTCACTAAAATTAAATTTAAGGTTCAAATACAAATGCTAGGGTAATAGAAGAAATAAACTGAATAGAAATTATCACTTAAAATACACAACCCTATTCTATACCACCATTTTTCACCTAAGCCACTAAGTGTAACAATCACTCTTCTTAGTTGGAGAGATGAATAGGTAAACACCATACCCTTTTATCACTGAAATAGAAATTCTGGAGCTAAAGATCAACCTTAATATAGACAATCTACATAAACTGGTGTGTTCCAAAGTAAAAACAGGTGAATTTGCCAGGTTCCGACTTTTCACCTATCGTGTTTAGCCTGCCTTTACTGAATGCCTGCTATACTACACAAGGCACTATGTGAATCATGAAGAGATATAAAAATGGACAACAGCCACCTAAATCCACTACTATACTGTCTTAAATACACAAGATGCTGTAGTTACTCAGAGCCCACAGCATAGGCAAGGAGAATAATCCAGATATGAGATGAGGACCTGGACAAAGGGCGAAAAATATAAATACTCTTTTTGAGATTTCAGAGATAACTCAAGTGGTAAATGGAGGAAATAGGAAATCACAGCTTAGTTTAAGGTTGTTCAGTGGCCTAAAAAAAGATCTCATGAGCTGCCGTCCTCCAGGGACTATTCTTTTATAAGCACCTAACGTTAGGCCAAGAGACAAAGAGTAGGAAACTCGGACCAGGAAGATTTGCTGCAGCTTCATTTCTGCATGTTTTAAAATGTGTGTAGTGTGGGGGGCGGGATAAATTGTGAGACTGGGACTGATAATAGTATACACATTACTATAGAATAGATAACTAACAAATAAGAACCTGCTGTATAGCACAAGGAACTCCACTTAATACTCTCTAGTGGCCTAAATGGGAAAAGAATCTAAAAAAAAAAAAGGATATAGGTATATGTGTAATTCACTTTGCTATACACATGAAACTAACACAGCATTATAAATCAACAATACTCCAATAAAAATTAAAAATATAATAAAATGAATGCAGTGAAAAAAAAAAGAATCCCAGAAATTTCTGATGTACTATATATTACATTAGTGAGCTACTTCTTAAGTTTAGTAGCCTCTAAAGGAGAAAGCAGCCTGCCAAATTTTTTGGAGTCAAAAGCACAAAATGAGAAATTTAACACACAGTGCAAATTATAGGCAGATTTTCTCCAATGTAGTAAAGTCAGTTTCTAATAATAGCTATTCTAGGTGGCTCAGATGGTAAAGCGTCTGTCTACAATGAGGGAGACCGGGTTCGATCCCTGGGTGGGGAAGATACCTGGAGAAGGAAATGACAGCCCACTCCAGTACTATTGCCTGGAAAATCCCATGGATGGAGTAGCGTGGTAGGCTACAGTCCATGGGGTCGCCAAGAGTCAGACACGACTGAGCGATTCCACTTGCACTTGTAGTAACCAAAGATTCATCATAAGGGGCTCTCACTTAACTGATCAGGCTACTTTACTTGAGATAAAGGAATTAAATTTATGCAGTATGGCTAGAAAAAAACTAAAATCGATCGAAGTTTCTCATATGGGAAAAGAAACAGTTCAAGATGACAACATCACATGTCTTTAACAATTTTTAAATTTTGCTTTTAAGTGGGGAAAAAAACCCCCAACATATTCTGTATCATCTTACTTTTTAAGAGCCTTCTCCCACTCCCAATTTAAGGGCCATACTTACAACCATATTTATAACTGAACTAACACGAATGGATTACTACCTAAGTGACAGTATTTAATTTTAAGGTCATGTTTCTTAAAATTGGATCCTCAGTTTTTTGGGACCTCACAAACTCCACAAACATAAAAAACATGGGACAGACTGCTGCTTGATATCCCTCACATCTCATATTGTTTAAAGCCTAAAAATAGGTATCTGAGTAACACGGAGTACGTAAAACAGAAAGAAACTTAATATAAATGATATGCAACTGACCTTCTCGAATGAGTGAGAAACTGGTTAAAGATACTAAGACAATCTGCAAGTTTGCTATTGCAACAGAAGAAAACTAAAATCATGTGACCAGATATTTTCTGAAAAATAAAAATCTTTTAACATAATAAGAAATTATATAGTTGAATATAAGATTTGACTTCTTTAAAAGTGCTTATTCACTAACATTTTGGTAAAATACAAAATTTTTCAAGAGCTCCCTTCTCAAATTCTACATAATTATTTCTTGATTTAAGTGGCATTTTCTTACTGACAACTATTTACATCTATAACACCAACTCCAAGATACAATGTATATAAATTCTAACTTGAAAATACTTAAAAGTCATAAATAGTTGAAGCTAGAGAAAAATGACAAAGACAACAGCCTGAATGTGGAAAAAAGCTTGCTGGTATAAGTTGTGTTGAAAATTAGCAAAGGAAAATAAAGCTTCCTAAACACTAATAATCAGTTAAACCCTAAATTCAAATAGTAATTTAACAATCAAAGATTATTATATAATTCATATTAAAACCACATCTGGTGGTATCATTTCACAATGAGACTTGGCACAAATACATTTTACAAAGAATGTAGAATATGTCTCCCATTCGGCTTTTTTCTATGTATCCCCTATATTATGGTATATATAATTATACTTTTTAAAATTACAGTTAAAGCTACTAATACAAAGAAATAATTGTTCTAATTTACATTTCATTGATTTTTATCCTGTATAAACATTTTTTCCTGTGTTTTAATAATAATACTTCCTCTGTTAAAATCCTTTATCTAGGGCATCTTAATGTTTTCCTTGTACATTTGAAAAACTATTTTATGTGTTACAAATACTATTATTTTTGTAATGATTTTCCCATCAAATTACTTTTCACAGAACAAGGATTTTATTTTTAAATTGTTATAATTCTTCCTTGTCATCCTATTTTTCAAAGCTGTGAATGGCATTCTTTCATGCTATATAAAAATGCCACTCTATATTTTGCCACTTTTAAAATTTTCTTTTCGTAGAAAGACAATTAGTGTATGGTATCACTTATATGTAGAATTAAAATCATCAAACTCACAGAAAACAGAGTAGAACAGTGGTTGCCAGGGGATGAATGGTAGGGGAAATAACTGTTAATGGGTGCAAACTTTTAATTATAAGATGAATAAGTTCCAGGGATCTAAAAAATGGACAACATGGTCACTCCAGTTAACAATACTGGATTATATACTTGAGAGTACAGCTTTAATGTTCTCACCGTAACAAGAAGAAAATGGTAATTATGTGAGGTGAAAGATGTGTTAGTTAACCTCACTATGTTACATATTTCATGGTATGTACATGTATCAAATTATCACACTACACCTTTAACTTACATAATGTTACGTATCAATTATAACTCAATAAAGCCAGAAAAAATATTCTCTTGCAATTTGATTTGAGAAAATAATCCACATATAACTAGAGTCAACATGTAAGTGCACACACACATATCTGGTAGTAAGGTACACAGGTATAAATACAGACACCCATTTCACAGCCTCTTTCAGCACAGAGTTCACAGGATGTAAACAGCTGAAGATTTACATATGAGAACTTACCCCTTTCTGCAATCGTTTCCTTAAAAAATCGGAACCTCCAGGCTTTTGTCCCAGATGAGGATACCTTGCTTTTAATTTTGCTTCTTCAGCTTTCTCTGGACTAGTCACTTTATCTTCCATTTCCTGAAATAATTTTAAATAAATTACTTCTTTATTACAATTCAGTTATTTTAGATAATTCCACCTTTTAAATATCTGGATTCTGACTTTTGTTGTCGAATGCCAAATAATGCAGCATCTGACTAAGAAACCAGCAGAGAGGCTTTAAAAATCTGCCTTGTTTTTCAAATGATCCATGTGATAGTTCTATTATAGCCGTGATGCACCCCACACACTGGATAAAAATACCAAGATAGCTCAGCTCTGAAGTCTTGCTTGCCATTACTTTCCGGTCATGTATAATACATTTATAGTTATTCACCTTCTATGGAATGCAGCAGCTCTCTGCCCATATTTAGAGAACTACCTTAATAATGTTAAAATAAAAAAAATCTTTTTGATCTATTTATTCAAAATCATGCTTAATTGGAAGCTCTGAGATTCTTTAATAGAAATTAACAGCAGCTTACTTATCTGATACATTTTCCTTGAATAACTCAAAGCATAAGACCCTGTTATTTTTAAAGGAGAGAAACATCATCTGTCAATCTTTAGATTCTATTGCCTAATTTCTCCCCATATTTAATGGCAAACACTGTTCATGCCAAAGATCCTATTTTTTAATGTACTGAAAATATGTTTTCTGTTCAAGGACTATCAATATTTTAAAGACTATTCACTTTTAACACTAGTCAAGATATAGCCCTCTTTCTTCCCAAGAATGATACATTTGTTGTTTGTTTTTGGCCATGCCACATAGCATGTGGAATCTTAGTTCCCCACGAGGGATAGAACCCTCGACCCCTGGGGTGGAACCATGAAGTCTTAACCGCTGGACTGTTGGGGCAATCCCCTGAAATGGTATTTTACAGGAAAGCAGTGTTTACCACTTCATGGCAAGTAGTGCGGAAGAAAGAACGAACAAAGAATGAACAAAAGAAAAGAATGAACAAATGAACAAAAAATAGCACTGCCTAGATAGGGGAGGCTGGGCAAGGGCAAGGCACACTTTCTAGCTAATGTATCATTTCTGCACACCAGCTCAGCAAAACCACACACCTCTGTATATCTTGATTCTTCTAGGCTATTTATGAAGTCAAAAAGCAGAAAAGCTATCCATAAATATGCCAAGCCTACTGATCTTAGAAAGCAGCAAGTAATCATATTAATCTAGGAACTGAAGAAACTTCATGTAATTTTTGCATATATCTTCCTTAAAAGTATATTCATGTATGTTTTATAATCAACTTTATAGAGTCTCAATATTTTTTTTCACCTGTGAAAACTTCCTCATGCATTGTTACCTCTTCTCATTTTTAGTCTTGGAGGATTTTGAGAATACAGCTGCTGCTGTCAAATATATCCTTTCTCTGGGGCTTCTTTTATGTGTATGCTTCCTTCTGTTTCAAGTGTTCTATTCTCTAGAAGCTGCCATTTCATGCATCTACATGTTTTGATTTTCATTCTTTTTACAGAGGTCACATCATTCATTCACTTGATGTATGTGTGCCCAGCCAGAGACTCAAAATAGTATCAATGATTCTGCCAGTCATTCTATTCAAAAAGGGTAGCTCAAGTGTGAGATGTGTGATGTAAACCTGCTATTCCCATGAGTCTCAATCCCAGAGTATGTCTCTTTCAGAGTGTAAGCATATCAACATACTGTTTATCATTCTAGTGTTTCAAAACTCAGCCCATACAAAAGGAGTCAACTACCTCAGCTGGCAATCAGTTGAAGAACCAGCTCAGTCATCTGTTCAAACACTAGACAAAAAAGTGACTATCACTTGACCTGAAAATTGACATGGGGCTGTCTTCAATGTGATCATGACTCTACCAGTGTTATTTAAGGGTGATTTTAGTTATATGGATTTTTGCCTTATCATCAGATAAGCTGGAGACATTAAGTAAGTATAACAGAGTAGTCACCACAGAGGCTTCACTTCGCTATTATGGCCCCAAGGTATTCACAGTGGTTAATTTAGAAGTGGACTTGGGAGGGACCTACTCTAGGGTTCCACTGTACAATGGCTTTTTAGATAGGTTGAAGCTAAATTTGGAAACTGGTTGAAAAGGACTCCAACCTGATTACAGCCCGAGCACCTTCAAATTAAAGGATGTTAACAGAATCCTACATTTCCACTAAAACCATCCAGCTTTCTTGGGCCTGGGAATTGAGAGCTCTCCACTTCTTTATCAGTTCTCTGTATCTAAGAAATAGTCTTTAATTTTCCCTAGTTTCCCATGTATATTCAGGTTTCCCCATTTTATACACACAGGAAAAAAGTTGTACACAATATGCCATTTTATCTGGCATTCCTGTATTTTAATAAGAATACATTTATGCATATACTTACATATAATATCCAATTAAATGAAATAGCTCAATTAAGTTGAAACAGTTTACTATTGAAAAATACTTTGGGCAAAATAGCACCTACAGCTCAAAATATTTAGATTTACAATAAATCTGTAATGTGTCCTAGAAAAACAAAGCAATTCTTGAACTTTCTTTCCCAACACACAGCACAATGGCAAGTGCCTGCTAGCTGCAACTTTGTGGTTGGATTCAGAATTTTGGCTACATTTAATACCAAGAAGGTGCAAGATGTGACCAAAGTTACATTTTTAAAATGCATTCAATACCAATCAAAACATCTACAATACTTTTAAAGGATCATACAGAAACATTCTTAAACCTTTGGCAGATGTAGACAGTTTCAGGGCTTATTAATAAGCAAGTTCAAATGCTTGGGTGTTCACCAACGTTTTGACATAGGTCCAGACTTGCTTGTGGAGAATTAATAACACATCTGGTAGTGGACTGTATCCATGGACACTGAACCCACACTTACCCTTCTCTAAACACTCTTCTGAATCACGACAGAAGCCTGAAAGCACATTTCCCAGATCGAGTTCCTTTAAGAGTCTGTCAGTGGAACATGTATCAGATTAAAAGGCATTTTCTTCCTAGTGATGCCACACACATGCAGACAGCAGCAGCTCCTGTGTGTTTCTGCAGAAGGGCATTAAGCTCCCGATCAGGGGCTATGGTAGCCGCTACATGAGATGGGGCTCAAGGGCACTGGGTTCAGAGTAGTGCTCACTCTCACAGGGTCAAAAGTTTTTTGTAATTCCTCACTTCTGGAAACATCGTTTTCCCTCTTTTGCAACTCTAACCTTGTAACCTAACCCCTAAACCATATCCCTTTCTGTTTGATATACCCTCAGTGATTTCTGTTCTCCAGAGGAGGACACTAACTGATAAAAAAATCAGGTAAAATGAGCAATTTATTGAAATATTTCCTACAAAGTATTTGCGTAATATAAAAGACAGGAAATAATGCAAAGTATAGAAGAATGTATGTAAATTGCCAATTATACCAAGTATGTATGGTAAACTGCCAAGTAAAATTAAGGCAATAAAACTGTTGTATAACTTTTGCTAGAACTATTACCAAAAAAAAGGTCACCTTGCCTCCAGGATGGTCCTGGCAGGATTGTGGGTGACTGGGGTGTACACAGGGGTAACGAGGGGAAGTGACCTGAGAGCCTACTCCAGATGCCTGACTTTGATTCCTATAAAACCCCATCAATATCTGGAGCCTGGAGATGTCTGATGTGAATACTTCATTTCACAGTGATTTAAAATACAAAAAGCTGTAATAGAAATTAAAAGAGTTGGGGCAATTTATCCTTACAATCATATTAAAAAATACAAAAGACAAAATTTGGTGTGATTGCATTTCTAGACATCCTTCAAAGGAATTCTTGAATATTTATTTCAGCTAGAATGAAAATACATCCCTCAAAAACTTTGAGATAAACAAGGAAATATCAAACAAACTGGTATATATGCATGTATACTGAGTCAGTTTTCTAATTTTCCCTAGATTTATTGAGATATAATTAACAGATTCATTTTTCTGATTTTAAGAGCTTAATATGTGAGGCTAAAAAAGGACAGTGTAAAAATATATATGTTTTTAAAGTATTCTGTGTCTCATTTAGAAAAAGATTTATGATACTAATTTTACAATTTGTTAAGGATGCTTGATAAAATTTCAGGGGGAATAAATTTAATAACAGAACTGAAGTATAAAACTTCCAAACTAACAGTGGGGGTAAAATGGAAGAAGAAAATCAATCAATTGACAAAAAGAGGGGAGGACAAGAAAGGAGAAAAAAGGCCAAAAAGCTTTATTAGGGATACAGAGGATCTAATGTTCATGCCTCTAATTTCAAAAAAGCATCAAAATATATAAATCAGTCAGATGATAGGGAGCAAATGACAAGACTATCAACATAGGAAATTTCAACACCTCTTCCTCATACAGATAGGTAAGAAAGACAAAGTAGTCAAGGTACAGACCACAATCTAACTACAATTCAGAAGTTAAAAGTCAATTATTTCAAAATTATTTCCCTGTCATTTTGAAACTAAAATACATTACTAAATAATTCATGGTTTAAAAAGGAATAATAGGAATATAACAAATACTTGGAGCTCACTGATAATAAAAATTCTACACATACCAAAGTTGCAAAATACAAGTGTCCAAGGACTTAAAGAAAACTAAAACTCAATGAGCTAGGTCTAACTTAAGAAGTTAAGACAAAGAACGGAACCCAAAGAAAACAGGAGAAAATAAAAAACAGAAATTAATGAAATACAGATACAACAAAAAGAATCAACAGAGAGGAAATGACAAGATTAACCAAGAAGAAAGTATTCTTAAAAATTCAAATCTGGTTTCAAAACTTTACTCTCCAGGAAGCCTTTGTGCGTCACAGAAATTCTACTACTCTAAAGAAACAGACGCTAGAATGAGTGACTGCATTTATCTAAGTAGTTTCTATACGCTGATAATAGCTTTGGGGGGGAGGGGCGGAAGAAACATCATTAGAATTTTGAAACTTCCATTCTAACCTATGAACTAGGAAGGAGAAATCCAGGATATCGCAACAGATAAATGCTTATGACGTACAAAAAACAAAAATTTAAGAACAATATTTTAAGTGATAGTTAAGTCTCTTGACAAGTAACATATGCCCCCAAATAATTCTTGTCATACACTCTACAACTCACACAGGGCCTAACATTTACTAATGTGAGGCACTTATATTTTTGTGAACTATTCCATTGAAATACTTTAGCTATCCTTTTTATAAGTAGCAGGGGCATAAGGTATAAACACACAAACATATGGATACACAAACATATATTCAAATAATTAAGGATTATTTTATTGTCTGTCATGGAACTGACAGCAAGTTTGAATGATTACCACTCTTTGGCCCTGAGCAGGGAAGTTACACAGCAACATCAGCAAATAAAAATCTGACCACTTTGAACAAATTCTCTATCTGCTCAACAGTATGTTCACTGATGCATTGATTAATGAAAGCCTACAAATCCTTTGGTATACTGTCAGGAAGGTACTAATACTGTTATCGACTTCTATGGAAAAACTCTGGAGTTCTACCAAGTCCTTGCTGCTTGCCCAGTGCCTGGTATTTATTTAATGGATGTCCAATAAAAGTCTACTGAATGAACAAATACAATATATTCCAAATGGTTTTTAGAAATTAAGAAACCCTTCAAAACTTTTCTGAGATTTACCTCTAGATTGCTAAGAATTAATGGCTGTACACAAACCAGAGTAGCAGGCTGTGCTCCTAACTGAATGTATCTTGAGCCTTTTGCTTACCAAAGGTACTGTCAAAAACAGTCTCAGAAAACGCCAATATTAACCAGTTTTTTAAAAACTTGGAAAACGGGAAGGCAATTCATATTCACTCTTTACTGATGACATAATGAAATAATTTAAACAATATTTCTCTTGCTCTTTCACCACTCACAAAAGCACCACGCATGCCTTTTATTCTTTATTTTGGCCACACTGCTCGACATGCAGGATGATTCCTGGACCAGGGACTGAACCTGGGCCTCCACTATGAAAGCTCGGAATCCTAACCACTAATCCACCAGGGAACTCCCTGGTTTTCTTTAAAATTAACAGTAATCATTTTTTTGGGGGGGCCACAAGGCAGGTGGAATCTTAGATCCCTGACTAGGGATCAAACCCACGCCCCCAGCATTGGAATTGGGCAGTCTTTACCACTGGACTGCCAGGGAAGTCGCCCAGCATACCTTTTAAACTGTCAAAAATATTTGAGTTAGCCTTTTCCAAGACATCTTACTAACTTAACTTGATGAATATTGTAATAGAGACTGTTTTCTAGAGAATCTGCTATTAAGATCTTCTTTTAAAAAATTAAAAGCCACTGTGTGTGTGCATGCTAAGTCACTCCAGTTGTCTCAGACTCTGTGTAACCCTATCAACTATAGCCTGCCAGGCTCCTCTGTCCATGGGATTCTTCAGGCAAGAAAGAATAGTGGAGTGGGTTGTCATGCTCCGATCCTGTGGATCTTTCCAACCCAGGGATCAAACCCTTGTCTCTTAGGTCTCCTGCAGTGGCAGGTGGGTCCTTTACCACTAGAGCCACCTGGGAAGCCCTAAAAGCCACTATATATATATACACATACATATATATATGAAAATATATATATAAAACATTCCTCTACTTTGCTTCAGATTTAACTGGGTCTAAGCTAAGGTTCTGCATTCCCATGGCCTAGCCTCTCTTTGTTCTAACTGCAGTACTAGCAGCGCCATTTGTATAGTCATAGCGCTTCGACAATGTGTTCAACCGCAAAGTGTGGAGAAAAATTTATTTAACCAACATTTTCAGAACAATGCCAGAAGCTATGCTAGGGGCCATGGGAGAAAAGATAAATAAAGGAGGGGCCCAAGCTTAAGATGCTCACTACAGAATTACCTGTTTTAAATCTCCACATGCCCCTTCTTACCCCCAGGATCAGACTGCATGCCTGTCTCAGCTTAGTGTTACTCAAAAGTGGATGACTGATGGATCCATGAGGTCTCTGCTAGTATGTTTTGGTTTCACATCACTGATAATGTAAAGAACAATATAAGCATATTCTAGGGTATCTGAATCGCCATCTTACATTTAAGCACCTCTGTGGGACTTCTTTGTCAGAGCTTTCATTTACAACTCCATTTGTCCAGGATAATGAAAAAAGAATAGAGCTGAATTTAAAATGTAAATGAGGTACCTAAGACCACACAGCCTACTCTTACAAAAGGAGAATTGAGGGATCATATGGTCCAAGGGAGTGTTAACTTGCCAAACTCAAAAATCTCCTGCACTTTAACAACTGCTACCATATTCTCCACATACTAGAAATTCAGTTTCAGCAAAAACAACATGCCACACTGAATTAATAATTCAAATTAGATAGTGACTCCATGCCAGGCTCATCTCTTGATTTTAATTTATCAGAGGCAATAGGCTAACATACCATAAAACTATAAAAATATTTTAGCTGACTTACTCTGGCTTTAATGGAAAGGTCAATTGGGTACACAGACAATAATCTAATTTTTTTTAGGTCATCTAACTATTCTTCCAAAGAGAAGAAACAGGTGATTTGGCCCACAGGAGCACAGAAGTGACTCTGCACATTCTCCTCCTGTTTAGGGACGGGACCCATGCTACGGGCACTTAACATCTACAGCCAAACCTTAATTCAAGAAGAGACATTATTATATTACTAACACATTGGTGTTAGCGACAACAGCCCTAAAAATGAGGACCTGAATTAAAATTTTAATGTAGACACAAAAAGAAAACATTCAGGATAGCCTTAATCTTGTTAAGAGACATAATATTAGGCTGTCCCAAGTGAAAACATTTACAATGCAGAAATCAAGACTCCACGCTTTAAGAGGATACTAGCAAATCTCATAAAGGAAAATTACATAGCACATTACTGTACATCAGCAGTCGAAAATGGGGTTGATTTAGTGTTTAAGACAAGACATCAGGGATACGGCTTGACCATTTTATTTGGATTCCTAAATCCTAAAGAAATAATGAACACCATGATAAATGATCGCAATCTTTATATATATCATATATATATGATATATATACTTCTCTTTATTTTCCCCCTAAGTTCAATTTTTATCAAAGTGTGAAAAATACTATTCTCGAATAATGTAGTGACTTGGCCTATTATTTACGCTGTCTTTTTTTCTCCAGTTACTTTACAAGTAATATCATAACAAAACCATCCAATTCAGGAAAAGTTAATATGGTAAAGAACATATGGAATGGGTTTAGAACACTAATCAAATTTCCAGCCTGATTTAGGGGCATGGCTGTAACCTTAAGCAGAAGTCCTTACAAAATTCAAGTATTAGACCAAATCCTATTTATGATAATGCCCTCTGATTCTTTAAACAATTACGGTGGAAGAAGCAATAGCTAGCCTATACAAATATAAAGCCTTTATGTTCGTAATTTGAATCACACAGATCCGTGGCACATTTCTCTACACCAGCAAGATACTACAAGTGAATTTACAAAATGTCCCCATGTTTCCACACAAAAAAGTGATCAACTAAATTGGTTAAAAAGAAAAAAATAAATTCCAAATTTTAGTCATATGCGAATCCCACTGGCTCACATTTCTAACCACACGTTGCGCCAAAGCACTAAGTTACCCAGCGCATTTAAGCCTCACAACAACAGTATCAAGCAAGGACTTACTATTATTTTACAGATGAGGAGACTAAAGCCAGAAGAGTTCAGCAACTGACCAAGGTTACATGGCCAACGACGACTGGATCTGAAATTCCAACCTAGGTCTAAGTCACCGCCCAAACAGGAGATACCGCCTTTGAAGTGAAGAGCACGCAGACAATACAAGTAGTTGAAGTTAGTTACTCGAGGGAAAAACAAGGGTTCCTAGGTCAGCAGCCCATGGAAAACCTTATGCTCCACAAGGTTCAAGGCTCTAATGAAAACATGGGTGGTTAAAGAAAACCCCGAGACACCGAGGCGTCAAAAGGCACATTTCAAACGCGGACAATACTCAATTCGGCACCAGGCCGGCTAACTACCCGAGCTCCTGCGGACCGCCGACTAGGGAGTGACGGGCCTGCCCAGGGGAGGAGGGGCGGCACACCCGCTCTGCACCGGCGCCGGGCTGGCTTCGGCCGCGCCCCTCGGCTCCAGGCGGGACCAGGCCGCCGCCAGGCCCGGGTTCCCGGCAGCGACGGCTCCCTGGCCCGCTACGCGCGCACACTCACCTTCTGCTCCTCCGCGGAGGCTGCCTCGGGGACTTCCGCAGACATACTGCTCCCTCTACGGACAAGAGGCCGAGAAGAGAAGCGATTACCGGGTGGCCGAGGCCTCCCGACCACCGCGCCGTCACAGGCCCACCCGCCTCCCGCCTCCCGCCAGCTCCCCGAGCGCCCGCCCGGGCCGCCTCCGCCCCCGAAAATGGCCGCCGCCTTATGACGACACGCAGGCCCGCCGCGCCCGGCGGGCGGCCACTACTGCGGCCCGCCGCCGCCCCGCCGTCTCTCCCGCGCCGCGCCCTCGCCTACCTTACTCCGCTTCTCCAGTTCTGCGACGCCCAAGCACTTCCTTCTTGCCTTCAAAGGTCGCGGCTCGCGCCTAACCTCACATCCGTCTGCGTAATGGTTCCTGGGAACTGTAGTTTAAACGTGTAACTGCCTCTCCTCGCCCCGCCTTCCTATTCTGGTCCCTTCCTTTGGAACCAAGAACCTGCCTATTTCCACTTCTTCAGACTCGCTGAGTCCCGGATTCCTCTTACCTCTCTGCGCCGTGCCCACAAAGAATTTCGGGCGCCCCAAAGCTCTGTGCTTCACAAGTCTTTCCCTACTCTGCCTTGCCTCAGTTCGGTTCAGTCGCTCAGTCGTTTCTGCCCCTTTGCGACCCCATGGACTGCAGCACGCCAGGCCTCCCTGTCCATCACCAACTCTCGGAGTTTACCCAAACTCATGTCCATTGAGTCGGTGATGCCATCCAACCATCTCATCCTCTTTCGTCCCCTTCTCCTCCCGCCTTGAATCCTTCCCAGTTTTAGGGTTTTTTCAAATGAGTCAGTTCTTTGCATCAAGTGGCCAAAGTATTGGAGTTTCAGCTTCAACATCAGTCCTTCCAATGAATATTCAGGACTAATTTCCTTTAGGATGGACTGGATGGATCTCCTTGCAGGCCAAAGGACTCTCAAGAGTCTTCTCCAACACCACAGTTCAAAAGCATCATTCTTTGCCGCTCAGCTTTCTTTATAGTCCAACTCTCACATCCTTACATGACTACTGGAAAAACCATAGCCTTGACTAGATGGACCTTTGTTAGCAAAGTAATGTCTATGATTTTTAATATGCTATCTAGGTTGGTCATAACTTTTCTTCCAAAGAGTAAGCGCCTTTTAATTTCATGGCTGAAGTCACCATCTGCAGTGATTTTGGAGCCCCCCCGCCAAAATAAAGTTTCTCACTGTTTCCCATCTATTTGCCATGAAGTGATGGGACCAGATGCCATGATCTTAGTTTTATGAATGTTGAGTTTCAACCAACTTTTTCACTCTCCTTATTCATTTTCATCAAGAGGCTCTTTAGTTCTTCCACTTTCTGCCCTAAGGGTGGTGTCATCTGCATATCTGCGGTTACTGATATTTCTCCCAGCAATCTTGATTCCAGCTTGTGCTTCATCCAGCCCAGTGTTTCTCATGATGTACCCCGCATATAAGTTAAATAAGTAGGGTGACAATATACAGGCTTGACGCACTCCTTTTCCTATCTGGAACCAGTCTGTTGTTCCATGTCCAGTTCTAACTATTGCTTCCTGACCTGCATACAGGTTTCTCAGGAGGCAGGTAAGGTGGTCTGGTATTTCCATCTCTTGAAGAATTTTCCATAGTTGGTGGTGATCTACACAATCAAAGGCTTTGGCATAGTCAATAAAGCAGAAATAGATGTTTTTCTGAAACTCCCTTGCATTTTTGATAATCCAACGGATGTTAGCAACTTGATCTCTGGTTCCTCTGCCTTTTCTAAATCCAGCTTGAACATATGGAAGTTCACAGTTCACATACTGTAGAAGCCTGGCTTGGAGAATTTTGAGTATTACTTGGCTAGCATGGGAGATGAGTGCAATTGTGCAGTAGTTTGAGCATTCTTTGGCATTGCCTTTCGTTGGGATTGGAATGAAAACTGAACTTTTCCAGTCCTGTGGCCACTGCTGAGTTTTCCAAATTTGTTGGCATATTGAGTGCAGCACTTTCACAGCATCATCTTTCAGGATTTGAAATAGGTCTTGGAATACCATCACCTCCACTAGCTTTGTTCGTAGTGATGCTTCCTAAGGCCCATGTGACTTCACATTCCAGGATGTCTGGCTCTAGGTGAGTGATCATACCATCGTGATTATCTGGGTCATGAAGATCTTTTTTGTATAGTTCTTTTTTTTGTGTGTGTATAGTTCTTCTGTGTATTCTTGCCACCTCTTCTTAATATCTGATGCTTCTGTTGGGTCCATACCATTTCTGTCCATTATTGAGCCCATCTTTGCCTGAAATGTTCCCTTGGTATCTCTAATTTTCTTGAAGAGATCTCTAATCTTTCCCATTCTGTTGTTTTTCTCTGTTTGTTTGCACTGATCACCAAGGAAGGCTTTCTTATCTCTCCTTGCTATTCTTTGGAACTATTCATTCAAATGGGTATATCTTTCCTTTTCTCCTTTTCCTTTAGCTTCTCTTCTTTTCTCAGCTATTTGTAAGGGCTCCTGAGACAACAGTTTTGCCTTTTTGCATTTTTTTTCCCCTTGGGAATGGTCTCGATCACTGCCTCCAGTACAATGTCATGAACCTCTGCCCATGGTTCTTCAGGCACTCTATCAGATTTAATCCCTAGAATTTATTTGTCCCTTCAACTGTATAATTGTAAGGGATTTTATTTATGCCATACCTGAATGGTTTAGTGGTTTACCCTACTTTCTTCAATTTAAGTCTGAATTTGGAAATAAGGAGCTCATGATCTGAGCCACAGTCAGCTCTCACTCTTGTTTTTGCTGACTGTATAGAGCTTCTTCATCTTTGGCTTCAAAGAATATCATCAATCTGATTTTGGTATTGACCATCTGGTGATGTTCACGTGTAGAGTCTTCTCTTGTGTTGTTGGAAGAGGGTGTTTGCTATGACTAGTGAGTTCTCTTGGCAAAACTCTATTAGCCTTTTACCTGCTTTTCTTTGTACTCCAAGGCCACATTTGCCTGTTACTCCAGGTATCTCTTGACTTCCTACTTTTGCATTCCAGTCCCCCATAAAGAAAAGGACATCTGTTTTGGGTATAAGTTCTAGAAGGTCTTGTATATCTTCATAGGACCGTTCAGCTTCTTCAGCATTACTGGTTGGGACATAGACTTGGATTACTGTGACTTGGATTACTGTGTAACATTGAATGGTTTGCCTTGGAAATGAAAAGAGATCATTCTGTTGTTTTTGAGATTGCATCCAGGTACTCATTTCGGACTCTTTTGTTGACTATAATGGCTACTCTGTTTCTTCTAAGGGATTCTTGCCCACAGTAGTATATATAATGATCATCTGAGTTAAATTCACCCATAGTCCATTTTAGTTCACTGATTTCTGAAATGTTGATGTTCACTCTTGCCATCTCCTGTTTGACCACTGCCAATTTGCCTTGATTCATGGACCTAACACTCCAGGTTCCTATGCAATATTGCTCTTTACAGCGTCAGACTTTACTTCCATCACCAGTCACACCCACAACTGGGTGTTGTTTTTGCTTTGGCTATGTCTCTTCTTTCTTTCTGCCTCGCCTACTTTACCCTATTTATCTTTAACATCCCCAATCCAACGTCAAGGCCTCGGGCTTTTCTTGAGTCCCTATACTAGGTCAGAGTCACCTCTTAAATACTGTCATATGTCTGCATAGTTGCTTAAGAATGCACACTATCATTAGACAGTGTTTGTTGTGGATTTCTTTATTAATGTCACATTTCCTGTTTAGACAAGCCACATCGGGGCAATATTTGCTTATATTTTGTTCCCAGAGTCCAGCAATTCCTAGATAGTCAATAAATAGCTGATGAAGGAAGTAAACTTCCATTAATTTATCAACTCCCAGGGGTCCATTCCCACTTTAGTGAAACTGCTGGCACCAAATTCCTCCAATAACATTTTAAATTTCCATTTTACATTTAATCCATATTGTACTTGACATCTGAATGCTA
The DNA here is from genome assembly GCF_019923935.1 of Bubalus bubalis. Taxonomy (NCBI): domain Eukaryota; kingdom Metazoa; phylum Chordata; class Mammalia; order Artiodactyla; family Bovidae; genus Bubalus; species Bubalus bubalis. The sequence goes on from NC_059167.1 coordinate 45,520,263, forward strand.
TGCTAAGTCGCTTCAGTCGTGTCCGACTCTGTGCGACCCCATAAACGGCAGCCCACCAGGCTCCGCCGTCCCTGGGATTCTCCAGGCAAGAATACTGGGGTGGGTTGCCATTTCCTTCTCCAATGCATGAAAGAGAAAAGTGAAGGTGAAGTCGCTCAGTCGTGTCTGACTCTTCGTGACCCCATGGACTGCAGCCTACCAGGCTCCTCTGTCCATGGATTTTCCAGGCAAGGGTACTGGAGTGGGGTGCCATTGCCTTCTCTGACATCTGAATAGCTACTGGCAATAAGTGGTGGTTCCAATGAAGCCTCTTTCATAAAACTTGGAAATAAGATTGCCTTCTGAGGGTTAAGCTAGTTAAAAGCAACAGGTAATGCAATTCTGTGGGAATCTGGTAACCATCAAAACTCAAACCAGGGTGCCCTGGGTAAAATTGTTACCTAGTCTAGGCTCTCTATGCTGGCTATAGGACAGGCCAATGAATCTAAAATAAATAAATAAATGGAAGGTTCTTTTATAGACCAGAGATTAGGCGAGATGTGGAAGCAAAGTAAAAAGGCCATTACTCTTGCAAATATCTCCTAGAATCTCAAGGCTCAGGAAGGGGATGTGTTAATTTCCTTCATCCTGCCATCTACATGTGGACTCTGGAAGGGTTCTCGAAGAAGGCACTTCACCAGTCAGGCAGATGGGCAGGATTCTCTGAGGCAGGCCATTGTATATGATTATCATAACAAAAGCAACAAAAAGCAAGTCAAAGAAACAGTTCTAACATGGAGTCAGAATTGGCTTTTGCTCTCAACAGAACCTCTGGCAGGAAAAATTGCACTGGGGTTGCAACTTCAAAGACAAAAGGTACATTTCTTTTGGGGAAAGAAAATGGGGATCGTCAGGCAAGGGAGTATTTAAAATAATACAGTTCAAGATGCTGGGCCTGAGCCCACTCTTCTACAAGGATCTCTATTGAGACTGACAAGCTGGTCCAGCTGAGAAACTTCCCAAGATCAACTAAATATTTGCTCTCATTTCATACTCATGGAGAAGGCAATGGCACCCCATTCCAGTACTCTTGCCTGGAGAATCCCATGTACAGAGGAGCCTGGTAGGCCGCAGTCCATGGGGTTGCTAAGAGTCGGACATGACTGAAGCGACTTAGCAGCAGTAGCAGCATACTCACAAAGGAACTTATTGAAAACTTGCCTTTCCTCTATGCAGACCTACAAGGAGAAGCCAAGAATCACTTTGGGAATATGAGGTGCCTAAAGGCCAATACTAATACGAAGAAGAGAAAGTGTGGACACAAATGACCATGTTCGTAAACAACAGTGACATATAATGTTACTTGACATTTCTCCTACTTTTCCCAGTAAAGTGTGTGTGAGTTTGTCCTTCTGTAATCTTTTTTTAACCCTGCTGACTGTTACAGGGCTTGTCCCATCACAGTAACAAGAATTATAGGATTTAGGGCTGTGCAGCTTGCAATTAAGAAGCAGCATGATGGAATTAATAGAGAACACTGTTGTGATAACTTGGATAAAGTACAGAGGGAAAAGAGGGCAAGTTGTGTTGTTAAAATCTCAGCCTGTTCTGTTAATGTTCCAGCTACTGTGAACTCAAAAGCCATTTTCCCCCCTCTTTTGACTCCCTGTATAAATTCCTCGTGGGCTTCCCGTGGGGCTCAGTGGTAAAGAATTCACCTGCCAATGCAGGAGATGCATATTGGATACCTGGGTTGGGAAGATCCCCTGGATAAGGAAATGGCAACCCACTCCAGTATTCTTGCCTGGAGAATTCCATTGACAGAGGAGCCTGGCGGGCTACGGTCCATTGGGTAGCAACGAGTCAGACATGACTTAGTAGCTGAGCACAGGGAGAATGGAGAATGCACAAGTCAGGCTAACTTAAGTAACTAAAATTTTTATTGAGCAACTAAAATTTTACTTTTATTGAGTTGATATTGTGGTATATATCTATGTCAATGTATTTATGAGATAAAATCTAGTATACACATATATAGAAAATCAGTATATGTAACCTTAGATAAAGAGAATCTGGTCCTGAAGGATAGTGATACTCACAAGGGCAAATTTGAATTTCTGAAGGGCAGATTTTGACCAATGTAGAATTTACAAAGACCAATGCCCCATTGTGGGGACTGTCTGGGAGGCCATACTTCCCAAAATAATGTTCCTTTTGCATCATCAACCATGTACCTTAATGTTTAAAACTACACAGTGATCACCAATTCCCTGTTTCTCAGAACTTTTCTTCCCTTGACCTCTAAGAAACTACTTTCTCTCTCTTACTTGTCTGGTCATTCCTTCTTAACCTCCTTTGTTGAATTTTTAAAAAATATTTATTTTTATTTATTTATTTTTGGCTGTACTGGGTCTTAGTTGCAGCATGTGGGATCTGGTTCCCTGACCAGGTATTAAACCTGGGCCCCCTGCATTGAGAGCACAGAGTCTTAGCCACTGGACCATCAGGAAAGTCCCTCCTTTGCTGAGTCTTTATCTGCCTCTTAATGTGGGGATTTTAACAATTATTTCCTTGGATACCCTTCTCTTCTAGTTTTACACGTTCTGAGAAATCATTTCTACCCTCATGGCTTCAACAGTCATATATATATTTTAGATCAGTGCTGCCCAAGAGAACTTTATGTAATGATGGAAGCATTGTGTATACGAGCTAGTCAACAGAGTAGCCACTAGCCATACATGAATAATGAGCCTTTGAACTGTTACTAGCACAACTCAGGAAGTGAATTTTCAATTTAATTTAATTGGCTACAAGGATTAGAATTATTGAGAAACCTTAGTAACAGAGATTCTCATTAAATCTGGGGTGAAGTCAAAGAATTGATGTTTAACCAAATCACAAAGCTCCCCCTTGTGATTCTGATGCATACATGCACAAAAGATTTTTCAGTCTTGGAACTTGGTTTATAAAAATTTTTTAAAGATCAGGGGTCTTTTTGCATTTTAGGTGCCCTAGTTCGAGTTTGTAGGAGTGAGTAAAGGAGGTAAGACGTTAAATCCAATCCACTCCTCACGCAGCTGAGTGAAGTCTGTCTACCTGCATCACTGCTGGTGTTGTATCAAATATCAAGAACAGAATACATTTTTAAATTGAAGTATAGTTCACTACAGATGGTGACTGCAGCCATGAAATTAAAAGATGCTTACTCCTTGGAAGAAAAGTTATGACCAACCTAGATAGCATATTCAAAAGCAGAGACATTACTTTGCCAACAAAGGTCCGTCTAGTCAAGGCTATGGTTTCTCCTGTGGTCATGTATGGATGTGAGAGTTGGACTGTGAAGAAGGCTGAGCGCCGAAGAATTGATGGTTTTGAACTGTGGTGTTGGAGAAGACTCTTGAGAGTCCCTTGGACTGCAAGGAGATGCAACCAGTCCATTCTGAAGGAGATCAGCCCTGGGATTTCTTGGGAAGGAATGATGCTAAAGCTGAAACTCCAGTACTTTGGCCACCTCATGCGAAGAGTTGACTCATTGGAAAAGACTCTGATGCTGGGAGGGTTTGGGGGCAGGAGGAGAAGGGGACGACAGAGGATGAGATGGCTGGATGGCATCACTGACTTGATGGATGTGAGTCTGGGTGAACTCCAGGAGTTGGTGATGGACAGGGAGGCCTGGCGTGCTGCAATTCATGGGGTCGCAAAGAGGCGGACACGACTGAGCGACTGATCTGATCTGATCTGATAGTTGATTTTCAATGTTGTGGTAGTTACAGGTGTACAGCAAAGTGATATATATATATATATATTCATTCATGTATATACATATGTTTCTTTTCAGATTCTTTTCCACTGTAGGTTACTACAAGATATTGAATATAGTTCACTGTAGTATATAGTATGTCCTAATTGTTTATTTGTTTTACATATAGTAGTATGTAAAAAACTGTAAAAAAAAAAAAACTGTTAATCCCAAACTCATAATTTATCCCTATTCCCCTTCCCTTTTGGTAATGATAATTTTTCTATGTCTGTAAGTCTGTTTCCATTTTGTAAATAAGTTCATTTGTATCATTTTTTAGATTCTACATATAAATGATATTATATGATATGAACAGAATACATTTTTAATGAAAGGGAAAGACTGGAAGATCAACTCAGGGAAACCAAATGAGATACAGAGTGCCAGAAACCCTGAGTATAAATGGTGATGTCTGTGAATGAAATTCAGGGAACATACCTGACTAGGTCAGGTAACTGTAAAAAGAAAAGTTTCAACAACTTGACTGTTGGAAGTGGGACTTAGAAAGTGGGGGATACCATCTCTCTAGGGATTCAGTGAGACAAGAGAACTTTATATGAACTAAAAAGGCTGGAATAGGAAATTTTTGAATGAATTAAAAAATGAGGAACAGTGGGGTCTGGAAGAAACTTTTAAAACTTTAGGCATTGCCTTATTATGTATCTTATTTCAGAGCAAATTAACTTTCTTTGCCAAGAATATTGATGAAAAGTATATTTTAATGCCAGGTGCACTGGGACGACCCAGAGGGATGGAATGGCGAGGGAGGAGGGAGGAGGGTTCAGGATGGGGAACACATGTATACCTGTGGTGGATTCATTTTGATATTTGGCAAAACTAATACAATTATGTAAAGTTTAAAAATAAAATAAAATTAAATTAAAAAAAATGAGATAATAAAAAAAAAAAAGAAGAAAGAAAGAAAAGAAAAAAGGGGCAAAATACTAGTGTAGTTGAATGGAAAAGTCAGAAACTTTAACTGAGATTTGAATCCTGGCTCTTCAACTTACTGACCATGTGACCTTGGGCAAGTACTTCAAGCCTGTTTTTTCTTTCACTGTAGACTATATCTGTACTCTCTGAATCATGGCTTTAATACTGAATAACAGAGAAATCACTTACAGAACCTGGCACACAGTAGGCATTCATATACTCCCTGCCTCTTCCCACAGTCTTCAGGTTTAAGACATACATCTCTCACAGATAATCCATGATGGAGTAAGTTGATTCCAACCCACACAGAGACAGTCTTAGGGATTGAGAGTGAGTTCCTATCATGATGAAAAGCCCACTTCCCATCTAGGCTGATATTGTGTTCCAGGTCCAGTAGACCAATTGAGGTTTCACATATCAAAATTTGAACAGCTACCATCTCTGTAAAGAGATAGCTAGAAGGGCAGATGACAGGAGGAACTTTCACATTTACTTTATATAACTATGCAGTGTAAAAAGTTCTTAAACATGCATTGCATAAATTAAAATCAAATCATTGCTTCACTCACAAACTGATTAGAGAAGAGTGGGGATCCCAAGGATGGAGTTTTTGGAGAAATTACTTCCTTTCATTAACACTCTGGGCATGGGAGAGATCTGGTGGAGTCAAGTGACAGTAGGAGGGAAGCTTCTGTTGGGTGCCTTCCAGCCAGTCCCCATTGTCCTCATTTATTAATATTTTTCATTTTCTCCTGATAAGAAAATCTCCAAAGATTTCCCAGAGGTTACTTGTGTCCTTAAGTTTCTTTTAAAAAGAAGTTATCCCTCATTTTTCCAGTCTGCAAAACTGCCAAGTGAGCCTGCAGTAAGTGAGGAGAACTCTCACAGGTAGCAGTGTTGGTTGTCTTACCTGCATATGTCAAACACTCTCAATGCAGTGACATAATCTGTGAGTACAAAGAGGGGGAGTACAAAGTCTTGGCCTATGACAAAAGAAGGGTAGGAAAAAAACCGTTATGATAGAGATAGTGCCAGGGCAAGTGAGAGCAGACAGGTGCTGGGTGACTGTACCTCACTGGGCAAAAGAACACAGACAAAAGAGGCCCTAAGAAGTAGATGGGTGAAAGGTCAGCACGTCTTTACTGTGCACGAACTTGGCAGGAAGAGCACAAGATGCAACCAGCTGCTGCAGTCATTTTCTGGAAATCTTCTTTAAAATGTCCAGAAAAGTGGAAAACCAAGCACTAGAAAAAATTCTACAAACACTGCATTGTGGTATCTACATAAAAGACACCTGCAAACATATATATCACTAATTTTTGGATTACTAGAGAGGTTAAAGCAGCAATAACATTTTTTTAATTAAAAAAAGGCATTTTTATGTTTTAAATGTTTTTGTATTTTCCAAGTGTTATATAAAATGATCAACACTGACTTTTGTCAAGTGTATAAAAAGTCTATTGGGATTGACATATATACATACTAGTATACAGAAAATAGATAACTGATAAGGACCTACTATATAGCACAGGGAACTCTACTCAATATAATGCTTATATGGGAAAAGAATCTTTAAAAGAATGGATATAGATGTATATGTATAACTGAATCACTTGGCTATACACCTGAAGCTAACACAATGTTGTAACACAATGCTGTAATCAACTATACTCCAACAATTTTTTTTAAAAAACTCTAGCTACATGTATTTAAATACTTATTCTAATAATTAGTTGATGGAATTTAAGAAAAGGCACATTAATGATACTCTCACCTCATTTTCTCAATCACACAGACCCAGAAAGTTTAGAGGATTTCTGAAGTCAGTTCTGTCAAATACCATTAGAACTGGGACTAGAATCCAAACCTTTTGGGTCCTAATCCCATGTTGTTACCACATGGCTAAAGATTAAGAACAAATCTTTACAACCTTGTGCCACTGAAAACTTTATTTTTTAGTTTAATGGAATATAAATAGCCTTTTCTCTTTAAGCTGGTATTTCAAAAGGAAATTTATAAGAGGCTTCTTGCTGACCACCCCACCCCCAAAGCCATCCGATACACATTCACATCCAGTTCAGATTCTTTTGCATAGTCTATCCATTAGCCAAGTACCAAAAATAAAGACCTTCCCATCTCCCAAATTCCAGACTGCTCACTTAGTTCTAGACTCCCAGGTATTCCAAATCTGGTCTACTTGAACGGTAGGTATTTTCTAACCCACATTCATGGCTTTGGGCATTCCCAATATTCATCCATTGTTAGCTGATTTGCTGTTACCCATTGTCCCTGTAGAAAGATCTCAAACTACTCTTTCTGAGGGGGATGGATGGAAGACTTTGATGCATTCAGTCAAGTTCTCTTACTCAGTGGTTTTCCCAGTTGCCAAATGCCTTCCATGTGACCCTGAATGAGAAACTGATAAATTGGAATGAGGCTCAAGACATCTTCCCTCTCCTTTTATCAGCTGTAAAGCTAGAATAGAAACTGTATGATGGGTACCAGAAATTCAATCACATAAATGTCTCATCCAAAAATAAAAGCCAAATACACATTTCTTTGTTTCTTGCATATATTTACAATATAAATACTAATTTGTCTTCAAAGTACATATTCTTTTAACAATTTGCAAAAATTATCTAGAATGGGACAGTGATTTAAGGTAAATCCTCTGTAGTAGTGATTAAGGAAAAAATAGAACTGTTTTGGGGATAAGAGATTTTAGAAGGAATATGAATGGGCATGATGATCTGAAGTTGCAAAGGGAATGTGCAGCAGCTTAGTCCGCATTGCACTGCCAAGACAGCATGTTACAGGACTACTGTGTGAGACAGCAATCGGGACGAGGTGTTGTAAAAACTAAACCTGGGAGATATAAAAAGTACACATGCTTGCATAGTGCGTTAATCTTAAAGAAGCTCAACATTTCATTCTCATTTTCAATAACTTAAATGAATAGTACTTAAAACACATCACGCAAAATTAAAAGACTTGTGCATATATTTCAGATTTCAACAGTAATGTCAAAAATACACAGTATGATTTTACATAGGATTTGTGCTACATTAGAACACTAGAGACAAACATCACTTGAGTATTAAGGAAAACATTAAATATTAAATAACTGAGAAATAAAAAGTGTAAACACTAATCTAATTGTGGGGGGGAGGGGATTTGCTATTGCAACACGTCCAATGAAGTGGTTTCAACAGTACAAAAAGGATTAGGACATGAGTGTTTCCAGTCTACTTGGAATATGTAGAGCTCATTCCAGGAATCCTTTGATTAAAACTGGTCCAGGAAAACAGGAGAAGATCCACTGTCCTGCTTGTCAATTTGGTACACTCCTTTCTATGCTAATTTTTACTTTCAAACTTGGGTACTGGGCAAATACTTTAAGCTGTCACTCTTTATCAACATCTTGGTGAAAACTGAGGGTTTGTTGGCGATTCAGTGTAAGATTTGAGTTCGTATGCAGCACCGCTATCAACTTCCATTGACTTTCTAGAGAACAGGAGCCGTACATCTCTATGGAGGTAGATCTTTCCAGATTTAGAACTCTGGAACCTAAACAAAGAAACAACAAAAAGATGCTTCATTTCAGGAAATAAGTGTTTAAAACAAACAGACCTGAGTAAGTTTTGAGTTTGAAAGTTTTAAGTTTTGAAAGCAGGAAGAATCAGTCTTGTTACAGTATTAACAGTCCCTCTTTAACAAAATATTTGACATATTATATTGCCAAAGCAAGTGCTGCTATGTTAAATGCTTCCCCTTCACTATTCCGTACACATTTCATACTCCCTTTTCCCTCTTACAATGACAGAGGTGCTTTCTGTAAATCTGGGTTTCACATACAATCCTACTTTATATTCCTGACACCAAAGCACATGCACCTTTCCTCACCTATAGCATTAAGTTTCAGTTCATGTCAGCCAGTCATACTACATTTGGGCATCCTCTAGTTCATACAAAGAATGACTCATTTCATACAACCTGCCCTCCTACAATTTTGACTACAATAAAATGGATTCCACACTTGGAAAGTTACCACAGAAAACTATATCAAGCTTTGAGGACAATCACAGGAAGAGAAAGGACTGCTACCATCCGTAGTGGCTAGCAAAGCCTAATTATCAATATAAATCAAGAGGAGAAAGTTAGCACTGAAATGAAAGTGGTAATCAAAGCTGTATATGGAACTGTTTCTGTCTTCTGCTAACATCTATAGCATACTACTGCCCTCTTCTGATGTCTATGTCAGAAGCTTTCTCTATCTCCCTTATACTTTAATAAAACTTTATTACACAATAGCTCTGAGTGATCAAGCCTCGTCTCTGGCCCCGGATTAAATTCTTCTCCTCGGGGGGCCAAGAATCCCGGTGTCTTCGCGTGATTCAACAACCACCTTTCATCTTGGGGGCTTGTCCGGGATCCTTCAGGACAAGGTAAAGATGCTTGGAGCTCTAGTTCTTTGTTCTCTTAGCAAACACGTTTTCTGCTGTGCTTTACTAACTCTACGGTGTGCTTGTGTGAATGAATGACATGCCCTGCGTGAAGCAAGTAAGGAGCCCTGCTCTGTGGTTCCACGGTGATCTCATATGGCTTATGGCAGAAACCTGTTGGGGGTTTATACCGACCTGCCAATGCCAAGAGGCACCCAATGTCTCCTTCGGGAACTGACCAGAAATGGGCAAAGCATGTAGACTGAACTCTCCTTTCTCTGTCAAACTTTTTGGTCTCTTTGACCATTTCATAACTGCTTGGGAATTAGAAGTACTAACCTAATCTATCGGATCATAGACTTTCAAGGGACTATTGATCTATACTGTTACTGTTTACTGTGGCTTAGGTCTCAAACTTGTATTGGTAGCCAAGAAAGCACCTAACCTCGCTAGGAATCGAAAGTTAGGAAGCTAGATGGAGCTCCAGCTCCAAGAACATCTCTGAGGTTAAAGGTTACTCAGATTGGGACTGCAATGGGTTTTTTCCTTTGGTAACGCTGGCTCTTAGTGGATCAGAGGAGGCTCTTATACTGGTGTGGTGATGCTTGGGAAGAACATCTCAGTTTTATGTTCGTGCTGGTCTTATTGTGGTCAGGAAATACTTAGGGTCGTGCACAGGCACTCAGGTGACAAATGTTTTCCCCAGCGGTCTTAGCTTGGGAGGCATTCCGGAAGGTTACTCTGATTGCACCCCGGGTGGCTTCAGAGGCAAGCAAGGTTAAGGGTGAAGAGCTGGACATCAAGTAGGGATGCTATCAAGTCTACCCCTGGTACATCCCCACCCCATCTCGGTGGTAGAACCCGGAGGGATAAGTACAGCACCTGCATCGGTAAGGGACAGACTAAGTCCAACCAGGAAGGAAAAGCTTTTGGTGTAAAGTCTGTCTACACCCCCATCTAGAGCAGGGAGGGACGCCTCCTGTAGAAAGATGGCGCTGGTCGCTTTTTTTCTCTCTTACAGATGGGAGCTAACAATTCCAGCCTCACTCCTTTGAACTGTATCCTGAAAAACTGGGATAGATTTGATCCCCAGGGCTTAAAGAAGACACACCTGGTCTTCCTATGTGATACTGCATGGCCACAGTATCCACTGGAGGACGGTGAACGGTGGCCAGTTGGAGGGTCTCTTAAGTATAATACTGTTCTACAATTAGACCGGCTCTGTAAGGAACAAGGGAAATGGGTAGAAGTAGCAGAAGGCAATGGTACCTCACTCCAGTACTCTTGCCTGGAGGGTCCCATGGGTGGAGGAGCCTGGTGGGCTGCAGTCCATGGGGTCGCGAAGAGTCGGACACGACTGAGCGACTTGACTTTCACTTTTTACTTTCATGCACTGGAGAAGGAAATGGCAACCCACTCCAGTGTTCTTGCTGGAGAATCCCAGGGACAGGGGAGCCTGGTGGGCTGCTGTCTATGGGGTCGCACAGAGTTGGACACGACTGAAGCGACTTAGCAGCAGCAGCAGCAGGGATTGGAGCTTTAATCACATAAAGCCTACAGGGATTGGAGGCTTTAATCACATAAATCTATCTGGCAGATTATGGGTATGTCAGACATACCCTTTAGTGCTAATTTTTGTGGTTTTCCCTTTGTATAGTAGAAATATCTGGGACTGTGGGTGACATTCCCAAATTAGCTGAAAAATCTGGTGGTCAGTTGTATACATTAAAGCAGACCTCAGGCTGGCTCACTCTCATTCTTTCTGAAGTGTTTCACCTTTTCAATCTGAAAAAGAACATGGTGAACTTTGGGAATTACACCATACTTTCTAAAGTAGTTTCTTTACAGCATTTAAGGTATCTAATCATTGGTTACATATGGCTAAGGTTGTTGCAACAGATTAAAGAAATGGCTGGTACCTTCTCCTGATGAATGGGGCTTCTTGGAGTAAGAAGTTAAGATGAATTATTGTCACTGATGTAATCAGTCTCCTCACTGATTGAGGGCTTACTATTAAGAGTAGTTATGGACAAAAGACTATTGAGCTTTCTACTAAGCAACAGACTTGCTCATGGAACCTAAGAACTGCACTAGGATATCAGGGCTACAAGGCTTACCCCTGGAAGTATGAACTTCAAGAGCAAACAAATGGTTTCTCACAACCTAGAGCTATGAGCTGGGTAGTAAAAGTTTGAGGAAAACATCTTTCTGAAAGAATAAACAGAATATAAGCTGTATGAGAACAGAGATTTTTGTCACTGCTGCTTCCCTACAGTCTAGAAACATGCCTGACACATCAATATTTTTTGAATGAATGAATAAATGAAGGTTAAGAATTTCCCTGTCCAACTCAGAAGCCACAAGCACCTACTGAGCACTTGAAATGTGGCTAGTTCAAATTGAGGACAGCAAATGAACATAAATATCTCACTGATAATTTTTATGTATATTACATATTCAAATTATAACACTTAAATGTGTTCAGTTAAATAAAACATATTAATCCTCCACTACCTATTACTTTTTTATTAATGTGGCTACTAGAAAATATAGAACTATTTATATGGGTCATATTACACTTTTATTGGGCAGCATTGCTTCAGAAAACTGTTTCACTGCCCCTCCAGATATATTAGCATTTTTTCGCTATAAAATATTTTACATTACACAGCTACCAATAAAAACTCCCCTAAGTCAACAAGTAATAATGACTGCAGAAAAATATGCCATGTGCTTTCTGCATCCTGGCATATCATAAAAAGTGTCCAAGTTAAGCAAATTACAAGGGGCACTTGTCTAGTTAGAGAGACAGTTCTTTAAAGTAAAAATTTTAGAGTTTTCTTCTGAAGTAATGTATTTTCATATTCATTTAGAACATTACCTCAGATGTATGAGGTAGCGTAATAACCGTTCTTCTGTATGTCGGATGTTCTCTTTATTAACACTTCTTTTCATTTCTTGTTTAACAGGTACAGAAAAAGTTCTTTGTCGTAGGAATGTCTGATGATTGGCTGGCATATCTCGCAAGTCATATATCACAACAAACATCTTCACCACAGTCTTATTAGGATTAAATAAGGTCTGAAGAAACAATATAAAAACTATTTTTTAAAAACAATGATTTGTTGGTTTGACTTACAATGATTATGCCAACAGTAAAATAGGCTTTGTAATAATAAATTAATCCCAGTGGATATAATTCAGTTTGAAGGAATAAAGCTAATAAAATTTCAGAAGTTTATGAAATGATATTCAGTATTTTTAATAGTTCAATTTATTTTTTTATTTACAGAAATAAGAGATCCTATAACAAATCAAAATCTTTTAGTCACAAATCTCTTATTAATAATAGACAATACACAACTTTTACTCTTGTTCAGATATTAAGAAATAGTTCCATTAAACAAAATACAGCTTCACTGAATTAAAACATTCCAGTTCAAATATTTCAAATATTACTTTATTAAAATGCATTAACTGCAAAATGTTCAAAATAACATTTCAGCTTTCCTCACATTTTAAGTGAATAAATATAATTTTTTTTTAATAAAAAGTTTGGTAAAACTAGACTTTGATGTTTTAGTTACATACGGTTATTATAAAATTTAAAATACATTCTCAAAAGAGAAATTTTTGTTTGGAAATTTTTCCAAGTTTAGGAAATAAAGTTCATTATTATTAGTTACAAAGTACACTAAGTAATAATTTATATTCTTACAGTTGGATTCATTTCAGAAACTTCAGTGACACTAGACTTTTTTTTTTTACCACCATCTATATCATAATAGACCAAAATTAAATTCAATCGCTATTTGGCCATGAAGGAATATTATTTTTTTTAAGTACTAATTTTTAAACAAAATTCCAAGCTGCTGATTTGACTTTAACCAAATTACCAACACATCAATAGGTAACTTGGTGCCCATGCTTTCAGAAGCTCATCCGTGGCACTGGACATCACTCACTGAATCAAAATGAGAAATATATCAATATTATGATCCAATTTTTGAAATCTAGTGAGTCTTAAAATTAAGGCTAATATATTTAACAACTACAACAACTAGTAAGCCAGAAGTTCAAGCCATGTTTATACATAATTAAACTTACATAAGGAATGAAAGACATACCCAAGTTTCAGATTTAAAATAGCCAGCAGAGTTGGCAGTCTTCAAACAAGGGGTAAATGTGCTGCCTCTGGGTTTATGCCTCATTATTATGACAACTGATAGCTAGTTTTCCAGTGACCCACACTTTCACAAGAGCTACATAGCCAGAGGCAAGAGATCAGAAGATGATCACTCTTTTAGTTCAAGAAATCCATTCACATAAAAATCTTACTTTAAAATGCGATGATTTTTCCTAAGTAAAGTTATATATACGTATACATACTCCAATATAAACATGCATATAAATTTCTTAGTACTATGTTTCATTTCTGTGTGACACAAAATAAACAAATGTACAGACTCTGCCATACTAGAACAATGGGGATGTATAAAAGTGGTCTGACAAAGAACTGATTACACTGCAGCCAAAAGTCATAGAAAGGCTTGCTGAATTAGACCAGATCCTTAGTATGAGGAACTCAGCTAGACTCTTTTTTTTTATTTTTTAATTTCAGCTTTTTTGAGTTACAGTTGACAAATACAGCTAGACTCTTTTGAAGAGTTACAAGAGTCAATACTGTAATAGACTTTAGACTCACAGGATTATCCTGGGTCTGACTTGGAGATGGACTGAATCACAAATAGGCCTTGATATAAAATTACTCTTCTAAGAGCTGTGGATCAAAGATGATGAAGGATTACTGCACTGGGCTAGAAGAGTTCTCCTAAGGCAAAACTAGATCAACATCTAGGCCAAAAGGAAAGATGCATTCTTTACCCTGATGTCTGCAGGATTTCATTTCTGCTTTGTGTAACCATCTCATTAAATCAATTTTAGAAATTATTATAGTAGGGATAATTTTTCTTCCCAAGTTCCCTGCTAAAGCAATACTAATACATGGGTCAATCTCAATCTGTCTTATTATATTAAACAGAAGATACTGGTAAACTAAATTTTATTTATACTGAAAATAGCTCTATTTAAGTTGTGTTAACTGTCATATGCTATTTTTCTAAAGTATTCACCTTGATTAGCTTATTAATGCTTTCCTTTTATGGAGGTCCCCAAATGGTCATTCCTGAGGCAGAGCAGGGAAACTCCAAACAAAGCTGCAGCCCCACTGTTACTTACCAAAGTTGTTGCAGCAGCAGTAGCAGGAGAAAGGGCTAAGTTCTATATGTATGTGAGAGAATGATTATTGCAATTGTAGGCTATAAAACACATACCACTTGTATTGTTCCTGAAGGAGGTACTCGATAACCCCTTTTACCAAGGGACTCTAAAGTAATCACACCCTTAAAACAAAAGAAGACAAATTGAGTACGAACTGATGCATATATACACACACAAAAGACTAAAATAAAAATAATAAATTTTGTAATTAATAACTTTTCACAACTGTATTTGTATGGGAAAAAAATACACATTGAATTAATAGAGATACATTCAAGGAATACAAAATAGTAAGGATTTCACCCATAAGGAAACAACTGACTATTTTTCTTGGAGATGTTGCAATAAACAATACATAACATCAATGACCATGCTGCTTGAAATTTCTATTAAGATATAAGATATAGAAGTAAGAAGTTCCTTAACTAAAAAGAAGATAAAGGGACATTATTCTCTTGTATCATGTGGGAGGAGGAAATGAAGAAGCAAAACAATTTACTGATCTTTGGACATATGAAAAGTCAAAAATGAGGGATGATCCTGTTTATGTCTGGCCCAAAAAATGAAGTCAATTATTCAGTCAGGAAATTAAGTTGTTATATACATAAATGACTTTCTGACTTGAGGTGGACCACCATCATCAGCATCACCTGTGAACTTGTTAGACACACAGAGTTTCTTATTTCTCCCCACACGCCTATTAAATCAGATCTGCATTTTAACAACATTCCCCAGATGATATCATATGTACATTAAAGTTTGAGAGGTACTGTCATATTACACAAAATAATTTTCTGAGAAAGATGCTGTAACTACTGCAGAAGTCCAAACAATGGTAAACAGTATAAATTAAAACACAGGAAGCTACGGTTGAATGTGTGAAAGTTTCTAGATAACCAGGATGACCAAATGACTACAGATGGTGATTGTGGTACTTAATTCTTAGGTAGCTTCAAGAAAAAAATGCTGATTCATTTAACTGGGTGAATAGTTTTCTTTTGAGTATTCAAGTAGAGTAACTGCATGTTCTATGATTCATATCCCATCATTTTACATTGTACTTGCCAAAACATGCCAACCTTATGTAAAAGTAAATATAAAACAGGACTATCCCATCAGGTAATATCTCTGTTGGGTTTGAAAGACTGACCGGGGGTAGGGGTGGGGGTTAAAAGGGAGGGGACAAAGGTAAAAGAGAAGGCCAGACTCTAATATGTGAGTACTTAACCTTCAAGTGAACAGCACTTGACAATCAGAATATTAAATTAGTATGTTAATAATGGGAAATGTTCATGTTCAGTTCAAGGGCACTAAAAAGACATGTGGTTCTTAATGAATCTGATATATCAATGGGTCATTTTAGCATGAAAACAGCATGTTAACAAACTGCGTCCCTAACCAAAACAGTAATGAAGCTTTAATAATTTTTCTCTTACAATTTTCTTTACATGAAAAAATGCTATAGTATATATAGTGCTCCTCTTTTTCCTAGTTCCAGAAAGAAAAGCAAAATATATCTAAATAATAGCTACCTTTCTAATTATATTACTCCAGCCAATACACTACTGTTTTTCCTTGCCATCCTCTGTTAAATATATATAAGAACACTGGTGAGGGAAAATCTACTACCAAGCCTGCACTTATTTCCTTTAATATAATTCTAATAGTTTTTAGAACATAATAATAATAAATTAATTTATAAGGGAAGAATATAGATTTTTCTAAAACCTCAAATTTTAAGGCAACACTTCACAAAATTTCTAAGCAATGTAAGACTAGTATTGACAATGGCAAGTTAGGAATTTTAAAAAGAGATTAGGGAAGTATTTGGAATTTCATTAGTATTATTATTAAATTTATTATTTTAACAATTTCATTATTTTAATCGGTTGGCATATTAATATTTATACCTAGAAAATTACTGTATATAACATAAGGAAGAAAAACACATTTCCTTCTGGCATTTTAGAATGGAATAGAAGGATTAAGATGAACTCAATTTGGTCAAAATCTTACACAAAAACTCTTTCTCAAGTGATTGTGTAATATATGCAAAACTAAGTAAAACTGAAGGAAGATATCTTAATATGGCTAATTACAAATAGAAAAAACATATAAAATACATAGTGTTGCTTTTTAAACATCAATTAATTAATTTATTTTTGGCTGTGCTGGGTCTTCATTGCTGCACAGGCTTTTCTCCAGTTACAGTGAGTGGGGACTATTCTTTGTTGCATGCGGCCTTCTCACTGTGGTGGCTTCTCTAGTTGCAGAGCACAGGCTCTAGGGTGCATAGGCTTCCGCAGTTGTGGTGTATGGGCTCAGGAGTTGAGGTTCCTGGGCTCTAGAGCATAGGCTCAATAGTTGTGGCACAGAGGCTCAGTTGTTCCACAGCATGTGGGATCTTCCTGGACCAGGGATTGAACCTGTGTCTCCTGCATTGTCAGCTGAATTTTTTTTTTTTAACCACTGGGCCACCAGAGAAGCCCCTACAGTGTTGTTAATATGATCATAATGCAAGTCATACCAGGACGCTGCCATGAGCAAACCTGCTTTAGACCTTTCTAACTGGTATCACCATGCAATAGTTTCTGAACAGTGAAATGTCACATTACCTAACACTTGGAGAATATTCTTACCATTAACACTGGACTGGAGAGAGTTATTTATCTGGCTTTGAGCTAATCTTAAAGGAATTATTAAATGAAAAGCCTGATACTATCTCCACACCACAAATACAGAATTTTCTGTGCTAAAATTTCACTTTTGTGAGTCAACTGTATAATTTGTTATGAGAAATCCCAAGGTCATTATTAGAGTAACAAAGACGGATTTGGTGTCTCAGTTCCACTGGTCTATGATATATACTACCTTATCAAAACATGATCAGTCCTTTGAAAACAGACAACTACCAAAATATAAATAAGATTCCCTAAAAAACAAGATTAATTTTATTAATATACAGTAAGAAAGATCTGCAGTATAAGATTTGGACTGCGTCATTTGCAAAGGCAACTCATTTTTAATGAGTAAAAAATTACATAATGGAAAATTTATTAAAGACAATTATCAGAGAAAAGTAAAAGACTCTTAAAGGATGTACTAACTTAACCTGATTTAAACTCTTTTCAATATTTATTCAAAATCTGTGATCACCTGGATGTACTTTCTGGAGACAGAATGATAAAATCCTTTACCTCTTAATCCTTTGTTTTTTAGATGTCAACCAAGGTCAAGGATAAATTTTGTTTTGCCTTCTTTAAAGCACAGTTCAAATTACCTCTTGCTCATGAATTTTAGGCCAAGATATTTTTTGAGCTAATTTTAAGCCAATTCACTCTTTTATCTTGTTTCTAACTCCCCTAATGGTCGTCAGGAACTCTGTACACTAATGACCTTAGACCTTATCTTTCCATTTCTATATTAGTATGTGCCAACAGAATATGTGAAACTAATGAGACTCCTTGATGTTCTAGTAAAGCAAAATGGGCATCTTTATAGATGTCTTCTAATACTGTAAGCATTCAGTATGCACATTTTTTTTGATATTGAGCTTATCTTAATGATATTTCAATGATATTTTCCATTATCTAAAATTAAGTTATTTTTTCAAAATTATACTGAAAAGTGGATATATCTTTCTATGTTAAGTGAATATCATTTGGTGTATATGATAACTGGGCAGGTTTGTGAAGAACTGAGCCTGTTTTTTGTAACAACCATTGTTATGCATCTTCATGATTATTACTCACAAATGTAATTATTATCAAAAAAAGAAAACCTTGAATAAATGATTACATATCATTGTGCTTTTTTTTTCTTTTTTTTTTTTCATTGTGCTTTTTGATTAAAGTATGAAACACATATCAGACTCCTGACTCTCAATTATGTAATAGAATTTCCTTTTCATAGGTTTTATTCATAACAAAAGGCACTGTTGCTAACGTCCTTGAGAATCTAGAAGATGGGGGGAGAAGGATATTAGAAAGAAAGAAGGAAAGAAAGAAATTGGATCAGGTGATAAGCTAGGAAACTCAAATAGGAAGACCAGAAATACATATTTCTATGTCTATTGAAATTTGTATTTCCCAAAGTAAGGCCTAACATAAAAACCCTGATCTGACTCCATATTTTATACCATCAGTGTAAACTTCTTAAACACTTGTATTAGTAGCCACTGACTTGTCTTTTGGAAAGGGGTTGACAGTAATCACACAGCAGGACCTGGTATCATTTTTGCAGTTGAGGGCTTATTTTATCCTCAAATCTGCTGGAATAAAAAAATGAGAAAGATAAAATTATAGGATCTTAAGGTTCAAGACACTGCTCTTATTCCCCAGAGGTGTTTTACTCTCCACTAAAACATTGGCACAGAGTCAGAAATAGTTAGTATTCTAAAGAAACTTGTTGTTGTTCAGTCACTCAGTCTTTGAGACCTCATGGACTGCAGCATGTCAGGCTTCCCTGTCCTTCACTATCTTTAGGAGTTTGCTCAACTTCATGCCCACTGAGCTAGAAAATCCTGTTCTGTTGTTCAGTCACTCAGTCGTGTCCAACTCTTTGCAACCCCATGGACCGTAGCCACCAGGCTCTTCTGTCCATGGGATTCTCCAGGCAAGAATATTGGAGTGGGTTGCCACGCCCTCCTCCAGGGGATCTTCCCGACCCAGGGATCGAACCCAGGTCTCCTATACTGCAGGCAGATTCTTTACTGCTGACCCACCAGAGAAGTCCAAATTCATTTTTACTTGATGTTATTGGCCGTATTTAGCAAGCAGGCAAACTCGTTTGTAGTCCTGAGGGTAGATTCAGAATAGCTTGCATTTGTGGCTGATTGTCGTAAATCAATTTAGGTACTCTGCACAGATTACTCATTCTTCCCTAACTCTGATCAGTAGGGCTGTGCTGCTAGATGCTCTCAAGTCGGAGCCTCAGGAAACCAGGCAGCTTCTGGTGTAAAGTCTCACCCTTGGCATTCCCGGGGTCTGGGCCAATTTATCCACCAATTTCAAGAAACTACACAAGACCACATTCAGAGCTAAAGAAATAAACTATGTAATATAGTATTCTTGTCTGTTTTAGGAATCCTAGGATTGGGATTGGAAAAAAAAATGGTCCAAAGATAAACCAAACAGGAGAAAGGGAGTGAAACGGTTTTACAGAAAACGTAGGTCACTAAATCTTTATTTAAACTCTACTGAGATGAGGATCATAGTGAAGGCAACACTGATAGGACTAGAGTGCACAGTAAGAACTTAAGAATTTCTGTGAACTCAGTAAGATATGGAATTACAGTGTCATTAATCAAAATTTTATCATTTTTTCGAATTACATAAAAACAAGTTAATTTTCAGCATCATCTCAAATACAAGAGAGGATATCTGTCATTGGAGCTTGCTCAGAAAGAAGCTGTAAGGTGCTGTTTTGGCATATTTGTCTCTATTTGGCCCTCAATCCCCTCTTAGGAAATGGTTTATATTTTCAAGCATTGCACCAAAGCAGTACTAAATCTCTTTAAACTTAAAGGCATTTGTCATTAAGATGGTTGATTTCAGCAGAAGACAATTGAAAAATACTTGCCATGTAAGGAGAGGGAGCATTATCCTCGGAAACACTGTAGAATGACACTTCAACTGGAAGAGTCAAATGGGTGGGGCAGAAGACACCACTTGCCCCTACCTCTGCAGTAAAGCCATCAACAATGCCGAGAGGATCTAAACGATAGTTCAAGACAGATTCCTGGAAGATAAGATAAAATAAATTTTAAGAAATAATTAAAAGTTAACACATTCTTTCTATTCAAAGCAATATGTTACTACGCTTTCTGGCACTAGGAGAGTGGTCACTGCCATTGGCATGCCCTCATTTCAAAAGTTCATCTGACCAGAAATCAATTTCCTCCCACATCAATCATATAAAGTTTGGCCTCCTTACTATTTCAATCTACACTGAACTATCTTTAAACTTAACCACTGTATAGACATAATTGTGTAATAAGTTATTCTTATCTCTGTGAAGAAGAATATGCTCTACCAGAGCAAGTATAATATTACAAATTTTCTTATTCCTCACAGAGTACACTCCTAGTGTTAGCCACAGAGAAGCACTTGAAAGCTTGTTAACAGGTTATATTACAGAAGTTGCATCAAAACAGAAAGTCAAGTACTCAGCTTTGAGAAACAAGTGCTTCTTAAAAACTGTTGTATGTGACATATGTTTTATTTTTCAGTTTAATTTAAAAAACAGCAAATACACGTTGGGGAAAATATTTAAGAGTATATAAATAAAAGCAGTAGAGAAGCTCCTTATTCATCTCTCCCAAGTTCATTCACTGAGGAAACCACTGTTATTTAATATTTATCTGCCCAGGTACAAGAAAAAAGTAAATCTTTTTACAAGCTCTCTTTTATATATATATATATATGTGTGTGTGTGTGTGTGTGTGTGTGTGTGTGTGTATCAACACATATATGCATACATCATGAAATGTGAGTAGCATTTCTTTGATTCAATAATTCTTTGAAAAGAAACACTCCAAGCCCTCAAGAGTCTAAATTTGAAAGTGACATCAGCAATTCTCAAGTTCCATGGTCAAAAAGACCATGTCAATGATCTAAAGTAGTCTCTGACTTTAGATTTTTAAATGAATATACTAGCATGCATGCTAGGCTCTATTCAGTGCAAAACTACAAGAAAAGGAAATAAAAGGCATACAAATTACAAAGTAAAAAATAAAACCTTTCCTATTTCTAGATGATGTGGAAATCTACATACAAAAATCTGCCCCCATGAACAAAATTAATAAGCAAATTGAACACGGTGATTGGTGGTTATATATGTGTTTATGCATGCATGCATGCTAAGTTGCTTCAGTAGTATCTGACTCTGTGCATCCCTATGGATTGTAGCCTGCCAGGCTGCTCTGTCCATAGGATTCTCCAGGCAAGAATACTGGAGTGAGTTGCCATGTCCTTCTTCAGGATATGTTTTTATACATGCATATATATACATACAACATACATATGTACACACACACACACCCATCGTTGTTGTTTAGTTGCTAAGTCGTGTCCAACTCTTTTGCGACCCCATGGACTGTAGCCCGCCAGGCTCCTCTGTCCTACATGCATATATATACATACAAACATACATATGTATATATACACAACACACACACACACATATATATATACACCCACTGTTGTTGTTTAGTTGCTAAGTCATGTTCAACTCTTTTGAGACCCTATGGACTGTAGCCCTCTAGGCTCCTCTGTCCATGGAATTTCCCAGGCAAGAATCCTTGAGTGGGCTGCCATTTCCTTCCTGACCCAAGGATTGAACCCACGGCTCCTGCAGTGGCAGGTGGATTCTTTACTACTGAGCCACCAGGGAAGCCTATATACATATATACACACACACATACACACATACCTATAAATACATACAGAATCATTCATTTATTCTTTGGCTGTACTTCACAGCATGCGGTATCTTAGTTCCCTGACTAGGGATTGAAACCCTACTCCCTGAAGTGGAAGCAGGGAGTCCTAACTACTGGACTGCCAAGGAATTCTTTAAAATCACTGTTGGTGGGAGTGTAAATTGGTATAGTTGCTATGAAGAACAGTATGGAGGTTCCTTAAAAAAATAAAAATAGAGCTACCATATGACCCAGCAATCCCACTGGTTTACCTGGAGAAAACCATAATTCAAAATGATACATGCACCCTAATGTTCACTGTTGCACTATTTACAATAGCAGGACATGGAAGCAACCTAAATGTCCATCGACAGAGGATTGGATAAAGAATATGTGGTACATACATACAATGGAGTAATACTGAGTCACAAGAAGAATGAAATAATGCCATTTGCAGCGAAATGGAGGGACCTAGAGATTATCATACTAAGTGAGGTAGGTCAGGTAAAGATAAATAAAATATAATATCACTTAGATGTGGAATCTAAAAAGAGGGTACAAATGAACTTATCTACAAAACAGAAAGAGTTAAAGATGTAGAAAATAAACTTATGGTTACAGGGGGTAAGTGGGGCAGGATAAATTGGTAGATTGGAATTAATATATATATACTACTATATATAAAACAGATAACTAATAAGGACCTACTGTACTGCACAAGGAACTCTACTCAATACTCTGTAATGACCCATATGGGAAATGGATCTAAAAAAGAGTAGATACATGTATATTTACAACGGATTCACTTTGCTATATAGCATAATCTAATACAACATTGTAAATCAATTATATTTCAATAAAAAAATTTTAATGTCATTTACAAGTACAATGTTTAAGACTTCTAATTGAAGACAACTAAACCCTTGATATACTTGATCTCAAGTACAACAGTCATTAAATAAAGCAGCACATGTATGAGAGACCATTTGACTTTTTAAAAATAATCTTATTTTAGAATAAATTTAGATTTACAGAGAAGTTGCAAATATAGTAAAAAGAATCATTTGATTTTGAAAATCAACCTCCTTTGATGATGAATCAGCTTCTATCAGCCCATCATCAATCCCTTCTGGATCCCAGAGACAGTTTTACCAGATAAGACGTGGTCAAGTCTATTTTCCAGGTAGAGTAATGGATACCTCCATCCAACCTGACTTCACCTTTGTGCTCCATCTCTTCCCACCAGCTACCCAACTGTAAGCTATCACTGCCAACAATCTCCCTACTTCACTTGTCATGAAAAGGAAAGGGAAAAGGAAAAAAGAAAAAGGAAAAATAGGAAAGGAAGGAAAGAAGGTGATTTCAAGGCTTTAGAAAAATATAATCTATTTATTTCCTTTTCAAAAACAAATGATATAGCACCATGGATCTAGGTTAAGAAACATCAACTCTTAAAATAGTTTTAAAAAACATTACCTCAAAATTTCCTAAGAGACTAAGACTTGTTACAGGTGGAGCACTAGAACTCAGAAGTGGTTTTTCATGAATATCTGGATCATCTTCAATGTTTAAACATGGTTGAGGACTATTTAAAAAAAGAACAAAAAATTAAAAAAGAACAAATCAGCAAATAGGCACGTTAACAACAATGTTTTCTAACTTACTTTTGTACAAAACTAACTTAGGAAGATCTGATCAATTTTACTTAAACTCTCATAATAAAAATTTAATGTAATCAAATGTTAAGATATGAAATATCTTAAATTCCTGATTTTATAATCTTTGTTATTGTATTCGATAAAGAATATATATAAAGCATCCTAGATTTCAAGGTGGAATTTATAACATATCACATAGAAGCATCTACTGGAAACATATAGTAGTATAATGCAGTCTTCTTGGACTGCAAGGAGATCCAACCAGTCCATCCTAAAGGAAATCAGTCCTGGGTATTCATAGGGAGGACTGATGTTGAAGTTGAAACTCCAATACTTTGGCCACTTGATGCGAAGAGCTGACTGATTTGAAAAGACCCTGATATTGGGAAAGATTGAAGGCAGCAGGAGAAGGGGATGACAGAGGATGAGATGGTTGGATGGCATCACCGACTCAATGGACATGAGTTTGGGTACACTCTGGGAATTGGTGATGGACAGGGAGGCCTGGCGTGCTGCGGTTCAAGGGGTCGCAAGGAGTTGGACACGACTGAGTGACTGAACTGAACTGAACTGAATGCAGTCTTCTATATCAATCTTCATTTTAAGTTAAGAACTAGAATATAAAGCAAAATTATGTGACTAAGGAATATAATGAGAGTATTATTTGTCAAAATGGAACAAACTGCCAAGGCTGTTTTGCAAAGGTGTATAAGACAAAGGAGGAGGTGAATGACCAGAAGCAGACAAACCCACTTAAATGTTAAAACCAATGTTAAGTGTTTGTTTATTATGATGCCATTATATAGTTAGCTATGCATTGTCTTGATCTCTCTCATCTTTAATAACTGAATGTGTGAAATCATCTTGAAAATGATAAACTGAAAAATAAGATTCCTGTTAAAATTTTGATTTTCAGAATCAACATCATTTACTATGAAAGGCTAGAATTTTGTGTAATACTATTTCATATACACAAATGAATTTTAAGATAAATACCTTCTAGATGATAAGCTTTTCAGATGCAGGAATGAAGAATCCAGATCAAAGCAACCTGATTGTGCCTTTCTTTGAGGAACCTAAGGTTAAAATAATCACTTGTTAGGTTTCAAAAGAATTTCAAAAGACTGTATTTTTTTCTTGAATTGATCAAACAAATTTCAAATGAAAGTTAAGCATATCTTAAAAATAATACTTCTCTCTTAATAGTGTACTTAAAATCACCCTTTTTATTACATATTGTCCCTATGTCTTCATTTTATTAACTAGTTAAAACAAATGATTAATAAAAGCACTTTTACTGGTTTTTTTTTTTTTTGGCCACACCTCGAAGCTTGCAGGATCTTAGTTCCCTGACCAGAGATTAACTAGGGCCACTGCAGTGCAAGTGCCAAGTCCAAACCACTGGACCACGAGGGAATTCCCTAGGTTTTGACTTTTTAAGGACCAGACCCGGGACTTCCCTGGTAGTCAGTCCAGTGTCTTAAGATTCTGGGCTCCCAATACAGGGCTCTGGGTTTGATCCCTGGTCAGGGAACTAGATTCCACATGCCACAGCTAAGACCCTGGTGTAGTCAAATAAAGAAAGAAAGAATCAGAACCAGTTTTCTCTAAAACCAAATTTTACATGTAATCTTAATATAGAAAAAGATTTTTACTTTTTTTTTTAAATTTTATTTTATTTTTAAACTTTACATAATTGTATTAGTTTTGCCAAATATCAAAATGAATCTGCCACAGGTATACATGTGTTAGATTTTTACTTTTTACTTTACATACTTCTGTATTGAATGTGGTAGCAATAAATGATTTATAGCTTTATAATAAAAGGGGGGAAAAGAATTAAATGGTGATGGGAGCCTGGGGTCCTAGCAACTCCACTGCTCCTTTACCTATCCCTACTCCAGTGCACATTTCTAAGAACCCTGGCTGGGGCTTCACAGAGAATAGTTTTGAAAAATACTATTCCGGATTTTCAATCACTATTGTATACCAAATTACATTTAAGACAAACCACCAACTAGCTCAAAATACTCTAAAAGTCAAAGACCCCAGTGTAAATTAAAAGGTAAAATCACATACAACATGCAGGTTAGATGAATTTGTCTCTAAAATTAAAGTTAAATATGTATTAAAGTATCTGAGTGATTGGTCTAATTTGTGATTAAGAAACAGATGATACTGAAAGTCTAAACAATCTCAATATTTTTAAGAGTTGTACAAGTATACCATGCTATATTTTGGAGTCAGAACTTAATGTGAAATATTCAATCCAAATTCTCATGTCTTCAATTCAGGAACATTTTCTACTTTCATTTCTTCTAATACTGCATTTTCTTTATTCCATCTAGTCTTCCTTTTGGAATTTCTACTAGGCTTATATTGAACATTTCATTTTATCCTCCAGGCCACTTTCATACTGTACCATCTGTCTTTCCTTCTGCACTTTATTCCAGGTGCTTTCTTAACATGTGTCTATCTATTTATTAAATCTCTATTCAGATGATTTCAGTCCACCATTTAATTCATGTATATGGGTATGTGCACATATGTGTACACTTCAATTATATTTTTCATTTCTATTTTTCCAATTCCACATGTGCTCTTATCTCAGTTCCCTGTCTTTATCTTCATTTATATCCTGGAAAATTTTACAAAGAATTATTTTTAATTCTCTTTCATGCTGCTCTAATAACAAGATTCCTAAATATAAATTCTCTTACTTCTTTCTCCTGTTGATTCTTTTAAGGTGCTTTGTAATTTTAATTCCCCTGAAATCATCTTTAGCAGGAGCTATTGTTGAAAATAAATCCTTGGTGCCATGGGTTATAGATATGGGATAATCTCATGTTTTCTCATATATAGCACAAATTTGGAGCCCCCTACCTTGGGGTGATTCAGGCTTAGGTCCAAATTCTTTGGGGGGCTTCTTCTCCCATCTAATCTATACCTTCCTGTTGTACCTTTTAATTAAATAGGTGATTTTTTTTCCCCTCCTCTCTCCCATTTCTAGAATGGCAGTCCTCTTCTGTTTCTGGCTTTATGGAGTTTGGTTTTAGGTCTCAGCTATGATCAGTATAGACCTGACTCCTGACCCAGCAGGAACATTAAACCTTAGCACTATATTAGATTTACATATTCTGGAAAGCCATAATTAATTCACCCTTAGTTAGTATTTGGAAATGTATCTTTCCTGCTCATACACTATATTATGTATTTAGAAGTTGTGTTATATTTTATCCAGTACTTCTGTTTTTAGGAAAGAGGAAGGATCTTGTATCAACTTAGTCCACCATATTGAACGGAATTCGTAGTGGTCTTTACACCGGCATAATGCAAGTTTTTTTCCTGATCACTTGGGTATTTTGAAAGCACCTCAAAGGTAGGCCAAATATTTGGGATTATTTTATATTGTTTGGAATTCAACTTCTCTAAAACAAATATCTAAGGTCCTAGTTACAATTTAAATCTAGATCTCTTTCTTATTCAAGAATTATTTTTTAAACATATGCTTTGCCTTTACTTTAAAAACTCGCATAAAAACAAAAATTATTTTACATTAGTGGCAAAATAACAGCTTAACTCTAGTTTAACTGAAATGGCAGCACTAGTGACTATCAAATGCTTACCATATGTCAGGAATGATACTAATCATCCTCCCAACGCTAAAGCAGACATTATCACTCCCTTTTTACAGATGAGGAAACTGAGGCTCAGAGAGATAATATTTCTCAACTAACGTCACACAGCTAGAGAACAGTTGGTGTGACTTCAAAACAAGGCTCTTAACCATCACACTCAGATCTATAAATTTATTTGTAAATGTAGAAAGGGGAAACCTCTATATCTCAAAATAAGATGATTAATTGTACAGGTCCTAAGTCAAAGACAGCCACAAATCTGAATCCCAGATGATTCAGCTGGTGGTGTCAACCAGGCTCAGTACTATAACACACATCTATTTATAAAGAATACATTGACACTTATTTTCCTTACATTTAGTAAGAATTAATATGCTGGACATTAAGAATTTCAGAGAAATTTTATAGTCATAATAAATTCATTTTATCCACTTTTCCTTTTTCCATATTAACATTTAGCTATTAAGGATATCAAAAAGTAAAATGATTTCCCACTAAAAATTTATTTTGAAGTATTTAAATTTAAAATTTTTCAATTAAAATTTTGATAAAATTATTTGCAAACATTTTACATAATAAGAGAAAAAAAATATGAGAAAGACACTTACAGGACTGGAAAGAAGAGGCAATCCAGTTCGAGGATGAAAGGCTCTGGTTGAGGTTCCATCCAAGGAATGAAAATTATGTTTCTGCCAGACACTTGAGTGTCTAAGTGGTATAGTTCTCTGCTAGGAAAAGAATTAGATTTTAATAGTAACATTTAAGTTTTTTGTTTTTAGACTTATTCTTTTTATGTACTGAGTTATTACATCCTCGGTGGTAAAGTTAATGACCTATAAACCTATCTATACACACATATTCATTATTTGTTGTTAAGTCGCTAAGCCGTGTCTGACTCTTTTGCGGCCCCACGGACTACAGCCTGCCAGGTTCCTCTGACCATGGGATTTTCAAGGCAAGAATACTGGAGTGGGTTGCTATTTCCTTCTCTGGGGTATCCTCCCAACCCAGGGACCGAACCTGCATCTCCTGCAGTGGCAGGCAGGTTCTTTATCATCTGAGGCACAAGGGAAGACCACATACACACACAATTATATACACTTTAATTAGAAAACAGAGTTCAAGAGTTTTTTCTAAGATGCTGAATGAACTCAAATAAAGAAAGTATGTCTAATGTATGCCTTGTTGTTCAGTTGCCCAGTTGTGTCCGACTCTTTGTGACCCCATGGACTGCAGCATGCCAGGTCAATGTATTTTATACTTAGTCTAACATTAGTAAGCTAATATTAAATTCTTTTATTTGTGGAAAAAAAAAAAAAAAACAACTTCTCACAGTTAAAAAAAAATTAGTACAATATTCTAGAATACAAAACTATGTCAATAGCAAGAGCCCTCCTCAGAAAATATAATTTGGTAGGTAGTGCATGATACAAAAATATAAATGTGAATTTTAAAATATACTTAACACAGTCACAGTACCATGTTTTTGAAGTGATATAAGAAATAGACTAGTTCTTAAGAATTTATGCAAGTTTATACTCAGAAATGGGAGAAGGCAATGGCACCCCGCTCCAGTACTCTTGTCTGGAAAATCCCATGGATGGAGGAGCCTTGTAGGCTGCAGTCCATGGGGTCGCTCAGAGTCAGACACAACTGAGCGACTTCCTTTTCACTTTTCACTTTCATGCATTGGAGAAGGAAATGGCAATCCACTCCAGTCTTATTGCCTAGAGAATCCCAGGGGCGGGGGAGCCTGGTGGGCTGCCGTCTATGGGGTCGCACAGAGTCGGACACGACTGAAGCGACTTAGCAGCAGCAGCAGCATACTCAGAAATCAAAAATTAATGAAAACACATGAATATAAACCAGAAAGAGCTAATGGGTCCTGGCTTTATCATTTCCTAGCTTTATTACTTTGGGCACGTTATATAATCTCTCCAGGCCTAGAGTCTGCATTTGCAAACTTGAATTAGTAACAGCACCTAATCTCACATCGTAGTGAAAGGATTTAGTAAGCCAACATGTATAAAACATTCATAAGAGTGCCTAGGCACATAGCAAAGGCTGCTGCGTCACTTCAGTTGTGCCCGACTCTGTGAGACCCCATACATGGCAGCCCACCAGGCTCCACCATCCCTGGGATTCTCCAGGCAAGAACATTGGAATGGGTTGCCATATCCTTCTCCAATGCATGAAAGTGAAAAGTGAAAGTGAAGTCGCTCAGTCATGTCTGACTCTTCGCAACCCCATGGACTGCAGCCTACCAGGCTCCTCTGTCCATGAGATTTTCCAGGCAAGAGTATTGGAGTGGGGTGCCATTGCCTTCTCCATAGCAAAGGCTATATAATTATATTTAAAGTACTGCTAAGTTGCTTCAGTCATGTCTGACTCTGTGTGACCCCATAGATGGCAACCCACCAGGCTCCCCCATCCCTGGGATCCTCCAGGCAAGAATACTGGAGTGGGTTGCCATTTCCTTCTCCAATGCATGAAAGTGAAAAGTGAAAGTGAAGTCACTCAGTCGTGTCTGACTCCTAGTGACCCCATGGATGCAGCCTACCAGGCTCCTCTGTCCATGGGATTCGCCAGGCAAGAGTACTGGAGGGGGTTGCCATTGCCTTCTTGGATATTTAAAGTAAGAACATGAAAAAAACTAATCGTAGTGGCTTGAAAAATACCATGGTCAAAGTAAGCCTCCCTATAACGTACCAGAAAGGATCATGAAAAGCTAGTATTCTTAAGGTCAGGGTAGGTTTTTATGACAATTAACGTTTTAGTAAATTGGAAACTGAAATTTGATTAAACCCATGTGTTAGAGGAGAGGAAATCTTCTGTTGAAAAACAGCAATTGGAAACATGGCATAATTTTAAGACTCTAATGTCCAACAAGACTAATCTGCCTGATAAAGAAGATGAACCAAGGTCATTCAGATTTGGATCAAGGCAGTTAAGTAGTTTTCCATATAACTGAGATATAAATTTGTAATGCTTTTTAGAGAAACAAAGGAAATTTAAGTCTAATAATAATTTTCTAAAGTTAAAAAGTGGTTTGGTGGACAAATAAAATGGAACTAACTTAAGTATGTCTGATTTATGTAGTAAAGTAAAAGTTTAAAAAATGTTTAAAAATCTACAATTATTACCACAACTATAAGCAAAAGAGATTCATCATTCTTACTTTAAAATTGAGGAGACTGGAAGTTTGAGAAGTGAGTGATTTATTCAGCTTCACTCAAGGACCAAATTTGTCAGGACTGGAATGTAGGTATTTTGACCACCGATCAGTGATTTCACTAGATATTCCTTAGTTGAGCAGAGGCGTAACACAATGGGCACTCTGCTCATAATGGGCCAGAGTTGCTAACAAATAACACATTTAACTAATAATACAAGTTTCATTTCTGACTCCTTTTTACTCTCCAGCAACTGTTTCCAGTATTGAAATAAACAAAAAAGGACAAGAGGAAGAATTTACCTAGCATTTGCTCTTAAGGGGGTGGTTTATGTATAAGGATGTTAATACTAGTTCTGTAGCCAGATAGTCTGCTCTATAGACAACGGGCACCTTGGGCCTTTATAACAAGATCCTCTGTAAACAAAATTCAAACCATAATAAATATTTGAGGATTATATTTGAAATGTTATATATTACTTACCAACACCTCTTTATTTTTCAGTCGTTCACATGTGGACAAACAGTCTTTTATATTCTTTCTCTGAGAACAGTTTTGAGAGTTTTCATCAGTAGGATCTTCTTTCTTATCCTGCTCGTTTCTTAATTGGTCTAGCTTTTTGCATTTGAAACCTTCACTATCTTTAATGAGATAATTTTCTATACTATTAAGTTGAGTGTTTTGTTCACATGGCTTAGGCCTTTTTGGGTCTTTATTTGAGCACTCGTTTTCATGTTTACTCAGATATCCAGACAGTTCCAACACAGTAACTTCTACTTTCGAGTCCTTTTTTTTTGAATTATCACACTGGTGATTGATAAAAGATTCTGGATTATAATTTTCATTTATTATTTTGTCCTTATACTTATTTGTGCAAATCTGTTTGTCAATACTGTTACAATTTGAATGCTCTTTATCAATTTCATTGTTAATTTCTTGCTTCTTAAATTGACACTCAGAACATGTGTTTTCTAACCTGACTGTCAAATCGAAGTTATTTTCTTTGCAGTGAGATATATTTGAAGGGCTCATTAAACCAGTAGCTTTGTTCTGTGTCTGCTGAAATGTACCTTGGATTTCACTAGGATTGTCCTTATACAGATTTCTTCTTATTTGAGGTTGCAAAGAAGGCTTGACTTTACTGCTGCAATTAAAAGAACTAAAATATTTATTAGATATGGAGTTTTTCCCTTCACTGATGTCATCTAACAAGGAAAATTTTGTATTAGAAATGGAAACAGAGATGTCATCCTTGTTTTTCTTCAATAAATTTTTGTCTTCATAGGAACTCCTAAATACTTTAGAAGGAACTGAACTGGAGTCCTGCATATTGAATGACTGCCGGGGCATGTGAGATCCCATTGGATCAATATGCTCCAAGTGTTGAGCAATCCTTGCAATGATATCTTGCCGTTCCTGGAGTAAAGAGCTTATCAACGGATTAGTCTCACCAACGGACTGACGAGAATGAAGACCATTAGAGATGCAAGTGTCATTTCGAGGAGTTTCTGGTTTTACTCGAATCTTCCCTTCACTGGTGTCTTCTGAAGAGGTGAGCTCTGGACTGCCAAAAGAGACAGAGAATGTTTCTTTACATCTTCTTACACTTTCATTTTCTTGTGAAATACGGAAAAGTTTTGAATTAAGTGAACTAGATTCTTGCATATTAAGTGGATGTCCAGAAACATGGGAAGTACTTGGATCACAATGAATCAAATGCTGAGCTATTCTTGCAATAACTTCTTGCCGCTCCTGAATTAAAGAGCCTATTAAAGGATTAGTCTCACCAACTGACTGCCAGGAACTCTGGCGACTACAGTCACTGGAATCAACCACTGAAAATGATTTTAAAGTTCTCACTGATGTTTCATG
This sequence comes from Bubalus bubalis, assembly GCF_019923935.1. Lineage (NCBI taxonomy): Eukaryota > Metazoa > Chordata > Mammalia > Artiodactyla > Bovidae > Bubalus > Bubalus bubalis. Next base: position 45,552,457 of record NC_059167.1, read on the forward strand.
TGACTTTTTCTCTCCTATACTACTGAAGCCTAAAATATTGCCTTGAGATGTTCCATAGTCAGATTTACTGCCAGTGCCTGGATAGCGCTTGACATTTTTGACAGCTGCACTATATTCTGGAGTTGTGCCATTTTTTGCATGTAATATTATGCTTTCAGGTGCCATGGTCCAAGTTTGTTTGCTGCAAACACGCTGTGAACTGTCTGTACTACAGTGATCTGCTTCTGTAGAATTTCGGTGCTGATGGGTTTTAAGTTCGTGTTCTTGAATTCTTTTCTCATAAAGGCCAATATTAGTGTGAATACTACAGGTCAAAACTGGATAATTAGATTGTCTGGGCAAGGACTGAACGCTGACTTTCAAGGCCACATTGTGAGAAACATTGGGAACAGGAAACACATGTTCAATTGGAGTCTGTGAAAAATTCCACTGTAGGTCTACATCAGCAGCACTGATTCTAGAATCACACAGAAAAAAATGGAATCAATGGATTATAAAACATATCATTATTATATATTATTTTTAAAACTTTAAACAGTCATATACTTACCTTTGTTTGCACTAATTACTATTGAGATTTTATTTTAATCTACTTTACCATGCATGTCACTCTAACAAAACCAACATAAATAAATAGACTATGCCTGCAATACAGACAATCTTCTTTTTAAGAACACTATAGTAGTAAAGCACTAAAGTTAAAAAATAGTGTAATTCAAAATTAGTTGTCAAACAGAAAAAAGGAATTTTCCATTTGCTACTAAATAAATGAATTCAGTTAATTCTGTTATAATTATATGCTTTCTGTGAGGTGATTTAGACATACTCTCTATCTCATGGCTACCTGCCTAAAGAGACAGTTAAGACAGCTGTTCAGCAGCTTGTGTGTTTACAGTTTTCAAGATCTAAAAATTAAGTAGGTTTACCACTGTGAAAATTCAGCAGCCCAGAAAGTTTTTCCACTTTATTTATAATGGTGGTATGAATTCATTGTTGGTTCTACAAAGTAAGCTTAAAAGTTCTCTGAAAACTACTCTACACCAAATTTAACCCAAGAAGCAAAACTCATATTGAGTCATATCATATCTAAACATCTCTAACTTGCTTTGAGAAAAACGAGTAAATTTTATCCACTTACATTTAGAAATGAAGGAAATAAACTGCTTAAAAGGTCAAATACCATTCAGTAGTTAACCACTGTAGCTGAATATGCATGGTTCTTTTTCTGCCCTAGACATACCTGTAAAGAATATTTCGTGGAGTAGCACCATGAGAAACACTCAGCCAAGCACTTAATTGAGAAAAAAACACAAATGAGCGGACAGCCAACAGGAGAGTTTTCTCTTCAATAAATCGATCACCACTCCTAAGGAAAGTAAAAAAGCATCATCTAAATGTCGGCAAGTATAAAATGACTGAATTTTAGAAAGAAATTGGTAAATATATCACTCAGGATATGTGCTTTCAAGAGTGTGGGAGTACATTTACAAGTGTCACTTGAAGTCACAGAAGTACAAAATAGGTAAATTTTACTACATAAATAGAGGGATTCAAAGACATTAAAGTAATTGATAGAAAGTAATGGAAAATCGAATTTACCAGGGACAACTTCAAACTCAGGTCAACTTACTGTCGAGGAACTGGCTCCAATATCCATCTTTCTAATAATAATGCATCTTGTTTAATAGCAGGATCATTTAGATCAATCCCTTCAGTGGTGGGCCCATCATCACTGTAGCAGCAGTCTGGTAGTAGCATCACTTCCACCATGATTGGAAGGTTATTCTTCCACAACAATGCGACCTCAGACCTAGTTCGTCTGGCTTGGCGACACTTGGAGAAGATGGAGATAAGTAAAATGGCTCAATAGCCCATCCAATTTTATATTTCAATTCAAAAAGTATAACTGTAAAGGAGACATCTGTATGAAAATGAGTCGTCTATTCAAGGGCTTTCCTCAGCCTTGTCAGTCTATTTAGGTTTCCTCATTAAACAATGCATCAGCACTATTAACTCCAGAGTGTGGGGATTAGTAGCTAACAACAATTATGATGCAAATTTTCTTGTGGTAGGATATCTTTGCTCTATTTTGTGGAAAAATAACTGCCATGCACAATGTCTGACAGGCCTCAAGATGGCCCAGCCTTGTCTCATCTGTCAATGATATCATTAATTATAGATGAAAGATTCAGTCTAAGAGCAAAATATTAAAAGTTCATTTTCATTAAACACTCAAAATAGACAAGATTTTAGAAGTTTAAAATTTTGGACTACATTTAAAAAACTAACTAGCAGAACTATCTTTACAGCAAATTATATGCTACATACCAAAATAAATATTTTTAACAGTATTATACAGAAACATTAATGACAGCAAAGGCATCCTCCCATTAACGTGGGGAAAATAATAATGAACATAAATCTAATAAATAAACAAGAACACAAAGTTGATGAACTAGGGCTGAGACTAAAACTAATGAAATCTAATTCATAGTTAACAAGGATCATCTTAAATCTGATGTGTGTGGACAAAGGTATGAAATTGGCTGCGCACTTACCTGATGATGGGAAAGCTATGTACTATACTTTTTATTTATGGTGCAACCAATTTTTTACTTAAATGTGAATGTTATAATTGTAATAAAGGTGATGACAGAATTTAAACTAATTTATATAAAAGGCAGATAAAATGCATTCAACACACAATTCTCACCTGGGCCAGCTTGTCACTACATTCATGTTTTGTAGTTATTGGGTAACAGGACTGTGCTGGAGGACAATGGAAACTTTCTGTCCGACCTTTAACAGAACATTCAGGTGTTCGTCCTTCTGTTATTAGCAAGGCCAGAGAGACCAAGAACTCCTCTGCATCATACTCAAAATATTCATCCAGAGTATCTAGTATTAAAAGAAAGAAAAGAAAGAAAGACGGGTCCTTGCTTTAAGGTATCCTTGATAAGAATTCATTTTTTAATGTCTACAAAAACTAATACCACAGCCCAAATTCAATTATATCCACTAACAAAGAGTGAAGCTATTTCAAGTCCTAAAAGATGATGTGAAAGCGCTGCACTCAATATGCCAGGAAATTTGGAAAACTCAGCAGTGGCCAGAGGACTGGAAGAGGTCAGTTTTCATTCCAATCCCAACGAAAGGCAATGCCAAAGAATGCTCAAACTACTGCACAATTGCACTCATCTCACACACTAGTAAAGTAATGCTCAAAATTCGCCAAGCCAGGCTTCAGCAATATGTGAACTGTGAACTTCCAGATGTTCAAGCTGGTTTTAGAAAAGACAGAGGAACCAGAGATCAAATTGCCAACATCCACTGGATCACAGAAAAAGCAAGAGAGTTCCAGAAAAACATCTATTTCTGCTTTATTGACTATGCCAAAGCCTTTGACTGTGTGGATCACAACAAACTGTGGAAAATTCTTAAAAAGATGGGAATACCAGACCACCTCACCTGCCTCTTGAGAAATGTGTATGCAGGTCAAGAAGCAACAGTTAGAACTGGACGTGGAACAACAGACTGGTTCCAAATAGGAGAAGGAGTACATTGAGGCTGTATATTGTCACCCTGCTTATTTAACTTCTATGCAGAGTACATCATGAGAAATGCTGGGCTGGAAGAAGCACAAGCTGGAATCAAGATTGCCGGGAGAAATATCAATAACCTCAGATATGCAGATGACACCATCCTTATGGCAGAAAGTGAAGAGGAACTAAAAAGCCTCTTGATGAAGATTAAAGAGGAGAGTGAAAAAGCTGGCTTAAAACTCAACATTCGAAAAACGAAGATCATGGCATCTGGTCTCATCATTTCATGGCTAATAGATGGGGAAACAGTGGAAACAGTTGAGAGACTTTATTTTCTTGGGCTCCAAAACCTCTGCAGATGGGGACTGCAGCCATGAAATTAAAAGATGCTTGATCCTTGGAAGAAAAGTTATGACCGACCTAGACAGCATATTAAAAAGCAGAGACATTACTTTGCCAACAAAGGTCTGTCTAGTCAAAGCTGTGGTTTTTCCAGTAGTCATGTATGGATGTGAGAGTTGGATCATAAAGAAGGCTGAGCATTGAATAATTGATGCTTTTGAACTGTGGTGTTGGAGAAGACTCTTGAGAGTCCCTTGGACTGCAAGGAGATCTAACCAGTCAATTCTAAAGGAAATCAGTCCTGAATATTTATTGGAAGGACTGATGCTGAAGCTGAAACTCCAATACTTTGGCCACCTGATACGAAGAACGTCTCATCAGAAAAGACCTTGATGCTGGGAAAAATCAAAAGCAGGAGGAGAAGGGGATGACAGAGGATGAGTAGGTTTGACAGCATCACCAACTCAATGGACATGAGTTTGAACAAGCTCCAGAGATGGTGCAAAACAGGGAAGCCTCATGTGCTGCAGTCTATGAGGTCACAGAGTCGGACACAACTGAGCCACTGAACAACAACAAAAAATCCTTTAAGATAATAATATTTTTAGATGTCAAATATAATAGCTTCATGAAGAAAACTTTGCCAACAGCCAAAAGGTTAAAATGTCTTATTACATCATATATTTTTAGTTAAGATGTTTTATTACTATTATTAAATATTAGAAAAAGAGGCAGATCCAAAAGTATGTTTTTTCCTTTCTCTCCTTTTCTCATTCCTTAACTAGTTCCTAGTTCTTATAGCCCTAATTCGGTGATGTGGACATTCATAGCCACAGGGTTCTTCTTTTTCTTTGCTACACAGTAGTAGTAGTTTCAGAGGAAGACATTTCATAATTATGCAACAGGAGATGCAGGCATGATTGCAATATATGAAATGTGATGTTTTTTGGTTCCTATGAAGTTTCAACAATCTAACCTGCAAAAGTTTCACTTAGTTATATTAATTTTAAATTTCTTACAAGTCCTCCAATTTTAAAAGTACAGTTTTCAAAACTGTTAACCTGCTATGCAGGTTGGACATGCATGCATGTGTACATGCACACACAAAATTCAACTTATAGTACAGTCTTAAAAATGCTGCTTTCTCTTATCTCTGCCAATTAAGCAGTACATATAGGAGACATTCACGCCTGTAATACAGGAGACACAGGAGATGGAGGTTTGATCCCTGGGTCAGGAAGATGTGACGCTAGTGGTAAAGAACCCGCCTGCTGATGCAGGAGATATAAGAGACTTGGGTTTGATCCCTGGGTCAGGAAGATCCACTGGAGAATGACATGGCAACACACTCCAGTATTCTTGCCTGTAGAATCCCATGGACAAGGGAGCCTGGTGGACAACAGTTCTTAGGTTCACAAAGAATTTGACATGACTAAAGCAACTTAGCACACAAGTGACTAAGCACATCCTGAAGTAGATGACGATGGAACACAAAGTTGTATTGCATATAGCTACTAGTCTCAAACGGTTTGACTCAGAGATGATTTTTAAAACAGTGGAACATTGAAGCACACAATAAATTCCAAAGAAGTTCAGATAATACTGGTAAAATTTTGCAAAAGAGGCAGATGTTGGGCTGAACCAGGAAAGAGTAAGTACAACTTGAGGGGAGCATTTGTACAAAAAAAGTATAGAAAAGGCAGGACTGGAACCTGATTGTGAATGGCCTTGAGGGGGGGTATGATGATAAGCATCTATATCTAGCCTCAGGAATGCTTATCAGAAAAAGAAGGAACCTTGAGAGCCAACTTGATTGAGCTGGTAGTTTAAGGCCATTCCGAAAAGTTTCCCTAAAATGAGCATTTACAACATATAAGATAGCAGTCAACACTTAGTGACATTGTCAGGTATTGTCAATTCTCACTACTTTCTATACATTAACTTTTTTAATCCTCAGAGCACCTCTAGAAGGTGGGAACTATTACCACCATTTTTATAGACAACTGAAGCATAGAGAGATTAAATAACTGCCCAAGATCATCCTGCTAAGAAGCTGCAAAGTTGATATTTGAACCTACCTAAGTCTGGTTCTAGAATCTGAGTCCCTAACTACCCCAAACATGCTTTCTTTTATTGTAGCTACAAATTTTGCTTTTATATACTAATAGATATTTGTAAAAATATAAATATAAATAATATACATTCAACATATATTTTAATAATATATTTTGGAATATTTGTGGTACAGGGTTTGTTCCCAGGAAAAGGACCATAATTTATAATATTGTGCCAACTGGGGATAAAAGAGAGGTCTGAACTTTCATTTTTCCTCCAGGAACCAATTAGGTCATAAGCCAAGGGTCTCCTGTGGTCTCCTGAGATGCAGTGAGTTAAATCATGATGTCCTGAAGAGGGAATCAAAAGACATAAAAAGAAATCCATTCATCCTTTTTTCTCTGATGGTTCTGTGGGTTTTCAAGACTAGCTCAGCTTTGCCATGGGCTGGCAACATGGCATGATTTTAGCTCCTGGAAAATTTCTCTGGGCTCATCCTTTTCCCTCTCTCAACTGTGGGGTAATCTTGGAGAGCTAAAAATTATGTCAGAACAGTTGCTCCTAAGCTATGAAATGCTGAGTGATTCCAAGATGTCAACTACTCCATGTGAGTACTAAGGATGGTCCACAGCCTAAGTAATGTCTTATATATATTTGATACTATTTTTTAAATTATAATTCATCTTCCAAATGGATAAAGAAGATGTGGTGCATATACACAATGGAATATTACTCAGTCCAAAAAAAAATTAAATAATGCCACTTGTGGCAAAATGAACGGACCTAGAGATTTTGATACTAAGTTAAGTAAGTGTCAGACTTTATTTTTTGGGGCTCCAAAATCACTGCAGATGGTGACTGCAGCCATGAAATTAAAAGACGCTTACTCCTTGGAAGAAAAGTTATGACCAACCTAGATAGCATATTCAAAAGCAGAGACATTACTTTGCCAACAAAGGTCAGGCTAGTCAAGGCTATGGTTTTTCCAGTGGTCGTGTATGGATGTGAGAGTTGGACTGTGACGAAAGCTGAGTGCTGAAGAACTGATGCTTTTGAACTGTGGTGTTGGAGAAGACTCTTTAGAGTCCCTTGGACTGCAGGGAGATCCAACTAGTCCATTTTAAAGGAGATCAGCCCTGGGTGTTCTTTGGAAGGAATGACGCTAAAGCTGAAACTCCAGTACTTTGGCCACCTCCTGAGAAGAGTTGACTCACTGGAAAAGACTCTGATGCTCGGACGGATTGGGGGCAGGAGGAGAAGGGGACGACAGAGGATGAGATAGCTGGATGGCATCACCGACTCGATGGACATGAGTCTGAGTGAGCTCCAGGAGTTGGTGATGGACAGGGAGGCCTGGCGTGCTGCGATTCATGGGGTCGCAAGGAATCGGACACAACTGAGCGACTGAACTGAACTGAAGTAAGTCAGACAGAGAAAGACAAATATCATATGACATCACTTATATATGAAATCCAAAAAAATAATACAAATGAACTTATTTACAAAACAGAAACAGACTCATAGACTTAGAGAATGAATTTATGGTTTCCAAGGAGGAAGGCGGGGGGGAGAGGGACAGACTCGGAGTTTTGAATTAACATGCATACACTGCTGTATTTAAAATAGATAATCAATAAGGACCTACTATAAGACAAACAACAACAACAAAAAACAAGCCTAGTAGGATATGACTTACTCACATACTAGAATTATTAAGTTTAACGTTATAAAAACCAAACTGCTAGAAAAAAGCATTTTTGAATAATTTAATATTTGACTGAAATTGGTTGTTTTGGTCATTACCTCCTCAAATAGCAAACTAAAAATACTCCAAAACCATGACTGGAATCTGCAACCCTTTGGAAGGCTTACTGAATTTAGCCAGGGTATTAAATATCTATATGAAAAATGCCAAAGATTAGAGATGACAGTAGTTACCTATTAGTTATCTATGTAACTATTACAAAAATACTCCAAGGAATAATATGGACTAATAATGGTATTATGAAACACATAAAATACTAGCTAAATGCATGTGGCAACATGATGACAGCCTTTAGGAACTTGTCAGGAAAAACTTATGGGTATCTGAATTTTAACAAATGATAATACTAAATCACAATGGTCATTAGAAAACTTGCATTATTAAAATTTTGATAATTTCAATTTCTAAAACCTCTGCCATACAATAGAGTTTACTGTAGTAAAGAATATGACTAATGAACTGGGAAATTTTATGACATATTAAAGAAAATTTATTAGATATGAATTGCTACTTTAAGGACATAGATTATCCCAGAATAAGGTATAATTTTGGGGGTTTCTGTAAACAATTTACTTTCATAAAAACAAAAAGTGTTTCAAACATAGACAAACATGGGATGCAAAGGCTTACCAACTAGCCTTTTTTTTTTAAAGAGATAAATTGATTTAAAACATAACTTTGAACAGAAAGGTTGTTATAAATTTTCACAGGCTATCAATGACAGATCATTAGAGAATAGAAGTCAATCAATTAAAACATAGTTCTCGGGTCCCTCTCCCCCGAAGACCTCAGTGAGGATACTGCTTACACCACAGCCTGACTAGAAGCTGTGACCAGACTGGCTCCCTTTTAGTGGCGCTCTCTTCTAGTTCTGGAGTTCAGCCATCTTAAAGTTCTTCATCTGTTCTCTCCAACAAAGAAAATAATTTTCCCACTGGGAAATCTTAAACAATCTGAATGATCCACAGGTGAAACAGGCTAACCTGAGAAATAAACTCTTCATCACTAAGGATGCTCACAAACAGACAGATAAATAATTGCCCAGGTGTAGCTGAAGGGATTTAGCTGTCAAGTGGTAGCTGAATTAGACATCCATTGGTTCTTTCAACCTTGAGAGTCTATGAATCTCTACTCTGAAGTACTTCATAAAAAGCCCAGGGGACAGGCCAGAACCACCATTTCCTTCTTGGGAGGACCTAACTGGAGTCCCTCTGAACCAGAACTTATCATAAACACTTAATGGTGGTGTCTGAATCCTTGATTTAAAAGAAATCTAGAATACTTCAAGGCTCTGTCCAAAGGAAATGGAAGAAGAATGTCCTTCCTATCACTGGACTGCTGTCTATGCTGTTAAGTTTACTTCTAAAGTCTGCCAAGGTAGTAGATTTCACACCCCTCGTATATGGAATAATATGAGGCATGAGAACACCTGGGGGACTGCTAAAAAGAAAGTTTCTCTAAAAATCACGTTCTTTCAAACGTATAGTGAACAATCTGGTAATATGAATAAAGATTCTCCCATGAATTTATTCCAAAGAAATAACAGAACAAGTAACAGAATTGAATGTCGAAGGGTATTTATTAAAGTGTTTATATCAGTCAAAAAATGTAATCAATCTAAATGTCCAAAAAAAGGCCCTGGTTAAAAAGGCACTGTGGTAAAGTTTTACCTAAAATAATGATATAGACCTACTTTTGACAAAGAAAGATTATACACAACATAAGTGAAAACACAACTCTCAAAAGAAAGAATGTTATGATCATGTGTTTGTGGGATTACATATGCACACATGCATAGATTCCTATAAAGCAAACAGACAAACTAAATTTTAAATAAATTTCTAGTCTCTGATTGGCATTAGACAAAAGATAAAACCTATTAGCTGAAAATAATATGCAAATAAAAGAATTACATAGTGTCATATATATTAATTAATTAGTTATTGTTTTGTAAAACCCCTGCTAAGTAGATCACATTAATAGTGTGGTTACTTAGTAGAGGAATTTGTAACAACAGACATAGATAATGGCATACTAGTTCTGGTGTTGAAATTAGAACTTAGAAGTTTCAAATACTTTTCTGCTTTGTTTTCTTTCTTTTTTTCTCTTTAAAAGCTATCTTTTAAAAATAATTAGGTAAGAACTAGTACCTTATATTGATAATATGAAAAACCTATGGATGAATCTGAGAAAGGGTGTTAAGATTTAGAAGAGGTTATGCTTAAATTGGGCTCAGTTGATATAGCCAGTATGTAGGTATGAAGATGGTGTTAACTGCTATACTATAATTGCAAAAACAGAGAGGAATTATGTGAATGCTTTATACTGACTGTTGAGGGATGGCTTTTCTCAGCAGATAACATTTAAGCCAAGGTCAGAACAAGGAAAAAACCATTAAAAAACTGGGAGAAAGAGCACTCTGAGCAATGGGTCTAAGGTAGGAATGAAGCAATAATGTCCCAGGAACCAGAAGAAGGTGAGTAAGGATGGAATGTCAGTAGCAGAGAGGAAAAGTGGTAAGAATTATAGTTTAGAATGGTGATCAGGGCAGTGCAAGTTTGATGCATGAAGTAGGGCACTCAAAGCCAGCGCTCTAGGACAACCCAGAGGGATGGTGTGGGGAGAGAGGTGGGAGGGGACACATGTACACCAGTGGCTGATTCATGTCGATGTATGGCAAAAACCATCACAATAATGTAAAGTAATTATCCTCCAATTAAAAAAAAAAAAGAATGGTGGTCAGGGACTACATCATACAGGATTTTGAAGCTAGGGAAAGGAAATTAGATTTTATCCTAAATATAGTGGGAAGCTGTTGGATGGTTTTAACTAGAGAAATGACATGATCTGATTTACATTTTAAAATGATCACCCTGACAGATATGTTAATAACAAAATAAGGGAAAAAGAATCAGAGTAGGTATACTAGTTAGGTGGTTGGTTTTTTCCCAGGGTTAGAGATAGTTTTGGGAAACATTGGCACTTGGACAGCATTTGGAGTGAAGAGTCACCCAGAAGCACATAGTGAGAATTCATGACAAAGGCCTGAGGCACTCTAACAAGTAGAGATCTGGTGGAAGATGATGAACAAGCAAAAGGAGCTGGTATGTGTCAAGTATGGTATAATGGAAGTTCCAGGAAAAAAAAAATGTTTCATGGAGGGTGTGGTCAACTGTCTCAAACAGTAGTGAGGTCTAATAAAACATAAACAAAGAAATGACCACTGGATTTGACATTAAGGAAGTCATTGGTGACTTGGACAATAGTGATCTCAATAGATGGTGATGATGGAAGAAGATTAGATAGATGTGGCATATATTGTCAATTATTCTGAAGGGTACAGATGATAAACACAAAAGGCTACTTTCCTAGTCCTCACTTAACACAATGACGATTCATGTATCACAATATAAGCACTACACATGTAGAATCCTCACTCATACAAAATTGTCTCCAAATGCCAAAAGAAAATAAAAGAAGTTCCCTTCTAAGTCTTTGATACAGGGGCAGGAGATTTTCCCTCTTCAGGGCCTAAAATCCAGTAACTGAATTTTACTAATTTGTTCTTCAAATGTCTCTTGAAATTAAACCTTCCTTTTCAACCAACCTCAAAACAGTTACCAAGTTAGATTCTTATTATTTACACCAATCTCCTAGCTATGGTCTAGGACTCTAGGCCCTTATTTGTCTTGCACACTGTTGCAGATTAATCTTCCTGAAAAGCCATTCCACCACATTCCTCTCAGCTCAACATTTTTCTGTTTGTTTTTTGTTTGTTTTACTGGCTCCTTAAGTGCCTATTAAACCCAGTGTAAATGCTTAAGCCTGACACTAGGGCCTGGGCCACCATACAGAGCCAGCTACTCTGGTTGTACACGGCCAGATTCTGATAAGAACACAGCCTCCAGAAGTTATAAACTGAGGTGAGTCCACTTAAGGCTCCAGCTCTGGTTCTTAATCTCTTCTTTTACTGCTCCCTACATGTAACCCTGTTCTATCCAAACTACTGTCTATACCAAGCTCTACTCATTTCTCACCTTGTACCACCACCTTTTCTCTTTTACCTATTAAATATGCCTCAAGTTTTCTGAAGAACTTTCCTGACCATTTTTCCTACAAGAGTCCTTTCCTAACTCATTTCCACACTGATCTTTCACTTACTTGGTACTCTTCCCCAGAACTTATGTAAGCCATTACGCCATGAATGGTTACTTCGGGGTACTGGCACACAATCCTAAGGTCATAAATTTCACCTCCACCTGTGTATATTTCACTCTGTTCCATATACAGTCTGTACTGCTAACTTGAGCCAACCTTCTCCCAAACTGCAAGAACTTCCAGAGTTATAGTAACCCATCCATTTCTTTATAAAAATATACTTAATATTCTGTTGATGTTTATTTCCTAATGAGTGAGGTTCTACGTACTCTGAAATATTCTCGGTTTCTCATTTACATGCTCCAATCTCATAGGTATGTGTTGAGTGTTTCTGTTTTAAGTTAAAATTGTAAAAGATCTTAGAAATTATGTAGCTAATCTACCTTACTTTCAAATGAACAAAGGTAAAAAGATATTAACTTTCTTTTTATCAAACTTATATGTATACTGCTGCACACCAGGATCTAGGTTTTTTCATTCCTAGTGCAATTTGATTTATACACTATGAGAAATCTTTAAGAAGAAAATAAAGGAGAAAGTTAACTTTAATGACAAGTGCAAAAAATAGAGGCTGTGGCTATAAATGAAAGCAACTTTAAATGTACAGTATTATTTTATTAATACTAGTGACATAAATATTTTCACTAGAAGAAGAGTACCTTCAAATACAAAAATATGCTTTGTTTTTTGTTAGCCAAGAACAAAGCTTAAAGTGATCCTCACTCAGCATTCTATTCTGAAAAAGGCAAGTGATCTGTAAACAAACTTATCACAGACTGACTTTTAAAAACAACTTTCTAGACTTGTGTGTAGTTTGCTTAAATTCAACCAAATATTTCTGCTGTACATATACATTATACAGCAACCACCAAAATTCAAGATTATGATTAAGGCAATTAATATTCTGAGGTTCTATCAGAAAAACAAAGTCATGTGTATGTTTTTGTAATAATCTAGCTCTTTGAAAATTAGCTACAAATTTTAACTGTCACATAATCCAAACATTCAGTTAGACAAAGATGTTCTCTATCATCTTGAGTTGTGGAGTTGTGGAGTATTTATCAAGTGCTCATTATGTAGCACAGAGTAGTAGTTAAGAACATGAACTCTTAGATCAGGCAAACAGTTCTGCTACTTGCTGGTTGGTTTTGCACAGGTTATACCTCTTGTACCTCTCTTTGTCTTAGCTTTTAAAAAATCTATTAGATGGCAATAATAACACTATTGACCTTCAGAGGGTAGTTAAAAGACCTGCCTTGCTATTTGTAAAATATTCTGAATATTGCCTGGTACATAGAGTGCACCATATGGCTTCTTAAACTTAAGATAAAAATAAATGCGATGACGTGGGTCTTTCTCTCACTTGACAGATGATAAAACTAAATTTGTAAAATCATTTGCCAAGGTCACAAACATTATCAGTTGAGAACCATCTCTAAGAGCCCACTTTATACTACCAATAGTTTCTAATAATTCTCAATTATGAAAGTGCATTCTTATTTTTCACTTCACACAAAAAATGACTCATTTTTAGAGTAGAAGTTACCCTACCTACTCAGGGCACAGATTCTAGAAAACCCCTCAGATAGACATATCTTCAAGGATTCCTGGTATTAAAAGAATTTTCAATGTTTCAATGTTCTGTTTTGTGCATTCAAAACCACTTACAGTTAATTACAACCAAGCTTGGTCCCTTTATCATCAAAGAAAAATGAGCAGCTTCTGTGGGCAAGACAACAGGGGATAAGTTAAAAAGTAGGGCAGGAGTGGAGAGGGGAGAGTCTTGGCTTTTGTATATAATTCAGTTTAAAAAATCAGAGGAACATTGTGAATTTTAATTAATCTACAGATGAAGAAATCAAACTTCACAGAAGTGACAGTTCAGACACACAGAGCAATATAATGGTAAACTAAGGCCTTAAACTAAGATCTCCTGTGCATATAAAACATTAAAAACTTGAGGACTTATTTCCAAGTTTCATCCAGTATGCCTACCTAAACTCTACTCCCCAGTTAGTCCAAATCCAATTCTAGCTCAGGAAAGAATCATGAACAGAGAGTCAGCCTCATGTATTTGTTAGTATCAAGGTCATTCTTACTGCTCACTCTGTACTGGTTATCCAGCCTCTGAACATTGATTCTAGTCCTTATTATAAAACATCTTGATGTCTAATTCCCAATCTGTTTCCCTTTGAATCCTAACTGAACTCCCCTGTTTACATGGTTACTATGCTGCAATCCTAACAGAATTTTCTTTGTTTCTTTGCTCATGCACTGAGACATGAGGATTGTGTCCTCAATATCTATTATATCTATAAGGATTCCTATATGCAATGGCTACCCAAACTAAACCTGGTATTTGGAAAGCTGCAAAAGAAGAGTTGTAAATGAGTTGGAAAACCAAAGCCAGAAGATAAGCAGGGGTTAAAAGCCTTAACTAAGGAGTACACTGTTACAAACTGTGTATTTTCCAATGGAGAAGTTGAAAATCTGCCAACTTTTTTCTAGTGCCTGATTGCAGTGAAATTTCAACTCAGATGGGAAGTAGATGTGAAGGGAAATTCTCTCATAAGCTTCAGGTGTTCCTACTGCTCTAATGGCTATTTGTCTCTAATTAGATCATAAAATCCAGACATGCAGGGACCAGGTCTAACACAGCCATCATTCTATTACCAGTGTCTAGAACAGTGGGCTTCCCTGATAGCTCAGTTTGTAAAGAATCCATCTGCAATGCAGGAGACCATGGTTTGATTCCTGGGTCAGGAAGATCCCCTGGAGAAGGGGCAGGCTACCCACTCCAGTATTCTTGGGCTTCCCTTGTGGCTCAGCTGGTAAAGAATCCACCTGCAATGTGGGAGACCTCGGTTCGATCCCTGGGTTCAGAAGATCCCTGGAGTAAGGGAAAAGCTACCCATTCCAGTATTCTGGCCTAGAGAATTCCATGGACTGTATAGTCCATGGGAATCACAAAGGGTCAGACACGACTGAGCGAATTTCACTTTCAGGACAGTGCCTGGTATATAGAAGATGCTCAATGAAAATATAAGCATAATGAAAAACAATTAAGCATATTTAACTAATAAGATCTCAGGTGTAGATAAAAGACTACAGACTGAAGTATGTGAAGTATGGCCAAGTTTGATTAAAGTAGATTAAACTGAAGAATTCAGGTTTTATAGGACAAATGAGCTCAGATTATTAGCTCTGTAACAAACGGCAGACTGAAGGTGTCAAAACATCAGGCAATGCACAAGAAGCTCTTTCAACTTTTATTTTACTATGCTTTTTAAAAGACAGAATTTAACTTATTGACACTGACATTTCAGCAAAGAGTTGTTAAAACACACTCACATACCCAACCAAAATGATTATTTCAAGTATGTTCCTGGGACCCAATCATCAGTATCTCAAGAGAATTTATTTCCTAAATTCCAACTTGACAGCCATTTCTGCCATTTGATAGTGTATTCTCTAAAATGCTGACAGCAGGTAATTTTGAGGGTCTGATCTTACACATATCTCACACAGAATCTCACAGAAACCAAAGGAAAAAGCCTTGGTTAATTCTCTAATCACTAATTCTCAATTGTTAACAATCAGTAGAACTAACCAATGGAAATGCACTAAAGAAAAGCAGACTTAGTGATTTGTTAAGTGACAATTTGGACTTTCAATTATTTTCAATGCTCTAAAATGTTTCTTAAATTTTTCTAAAGCTGTTCATGTTTGTAGACATTCTATCAGGCTCACAACTGGTGTTGTGCAATTTTCATATATACGTGTGTGTATAACATACAAAATTTTAATTATTGTGAACAAAATCAATATAAGATATTCATTCCATCATTCTTAAGATATTTTAAGACTAATAGTATTTTCTAAAGCACTATGAACTTCTTGATACAAGGATCTAAAAGTTAAAAGTCAAATAGTTCTAGTTCTAAAACTAAAGAACATAAGAGAATTCTGGAAGTATACAAGGTGCTCCTTTGATGTGAGGTATGACAAGACTATTTACTCAGAACTCAGCCCATGCTAAGTTCCTCTGTTCCCTAAGTTATTTACAGTCAAATAATAAGTACTATCTCTTTTCCCACCTTTGCAAATATCACATAATATAAAACAGCAACTACCTACAAATCTGAATTTGTTTACCATAACTATTAAATAAACTACAGTAATAAAAAAATACAATGCTGTGTAGTTTCCAAAACACTATCATAGGCTACAGTAAAACTTAAAAAAAAGCATATGTCATTTAAACTGCTCAGATGATTATACTATAGATTAAAAGTTTGCATAACAAAGAAATAAAGCATTTATGATTAGTATTTACACATCAAAATAATTTCTAACTAAAAGTGTTCTAAAGGTATAACACAAAAGAAACTACTCTTTATAGTAGTAAAGCAATTGGTGAGTTCATTAAAAAAAAAGAAACCTCAATCTAATTATGCAACTACTTATTATTGAATTTTTACCCAGTTGTTAACAAATAGATATTTTCTAGGCACAGCAGAGTAAAAAGAGTTCATCAGAAGCCAAGGAAGGTAAAGCTTGTACTTCACACAATTCTGCAAGACAACTCTCTTCCCAGAGGACTATAATTGTCTGTCGCAACAAACATCATTTCTTTTACAATCTGAATTCTCAACTACACAAAACCTCTATATACGAGTGCCATCCATATTCCCCTTCTGGCTCCTTACAAATTCAACCACAGTAATTCCTGTGGAGATAAGGGAATTCTTATAGAAAATAAAAAACAAAGTATAAGACAAAACAAACAAACAAAAAAAAACAGAAACAAAACTTGAACACATCCAAGACTAGATATTATATTCACATAAAAGCTCCCTATGTAATTCTAATGTGCAACAAGGACTGAAAACCACTGCTCTAGTTGAAAACTTGAGGCTATGTAAAGGGAGAAAATGAGGATATTAGGCAAGGTAGGATATAGGGAAAGCAGAGGTGACATTAGAAAAGCAAGGGACCTGCTTTACACTGGAATTATGTTTTCAGTTGTAGCTGTGAATTTGCATGTATCAATGTATAACATGTAACTGGGTAGAACTGGCTCTCAGACTAGAGTCTGTGGGCATTCTGGGGATCTGACAACTCTCTCTCCAAATTTAACACATGATTTATTTTCAATGAAAATCTCAAAAAAAAAAAAAAGCATAAACCTAGTCTGGAACATTGTGGACAATGATAATCAAGGATTGCTTTCTTATTTCAATGTTATATTCATATGTACAATTATGACTTACATTGACAGTTTTGCTGGTGTTTAAACAGCATGACTTGAATAGCTCTAGGCTGGTAAGAAGAGAGGTGGACTTAATATAGTCCACAAAACAGTGACCTGGGGTACCAACAAAAGTTGACAGTGAGTCAAATGGGACAAGCAAATATCAAGCCATAGTATCGTAGGCATGTTCAACTCAAAAGGACTTGGCCCATAATACCAAGCATGATAGTCACATTTTGACCAATAGCTTTGTAATACATCACAATGACAAAGTTTAGTGGTTCTGTAATTTTATCCACATTTATTATTTTTTAAAACATATTTTAATTTTATTGGAGTATAGTTGATTTACAATGTTGTGTTAGTTTTAAGTGTACAGCAAAGTGATTCAGTTATACATATACATATATTCATTCTTTAGATTCTTTTCTCATTAGGTTATCACAGAATATTGGGTAGAGTTCCCTGTAATATACAGTAGGCTCTTGTTGGTTATCTATCTTATATACAGCAGTGTGCATGTGTTCATCCCAAGCTCCTGATTTATCCCTTTCCCCTATGCTTCCCCTCTAGTAACCATAAGTTGTTTTTGCTATCTGTTAAGTCTGCTTCTGTTTTGTAAATACATTCATTTGTATCTTTTAAAAACTGGATTCCACATATGAGTGATATATTTGTCTTTCTTCTGTTTGACTTCCTTCACTTGGTATGATAATCTCTATGTTGCTGAAAATGGCATCACTTCATTTTTTATGACTAAGTAGTATTCCATTGTATATGTACCACATCTTTTTTCTTTATCCATTCCTCTGTTGATGGACATTTAGGTTGCTTCCATGTCTTGGCTATCATAAAAAATGCTGCAATGAACATCAGGGTACATGTATCTTTTCAGATTATGGTTTTCTCCAGATATATGCCCAGGAGTGGGATTGCTAGATCATACAGTAGCTCTGTCTTAATTTTTTAAGGAACCTCCATACTGTTCTCCATAGTGGTTATACTAATTTACTTTCCCACCTGCAGTGTAGGAGAGTTCCCTTTTCTCCATACTCTCTCCAGCATTTATTTTTGTAGACTTTTTGATGATGGCCTGAATTTAGTTTTTTCAAAATTATTTTGGTTTTATAGCTGTATGAAGTCTAAGAAATATGAAAATAAATATGGAGTTCATTTTTCTACATTGAAATTAAAAAATTATGTCAGCTGGTCCAAAAAAATTTCTTTAAATAGTTGTGGGGAGTCCTGGAGGAAAAACTAAATAAATGGATTAAAATCTCAGCTCCATTATATAAGGAAGAGGCTTTCAACTTTTTATGAACTCTTGAATATCTCTTTTTCTCTCTCAGATATTATCTTGAAGTTGGCAAAAAGTCATATTTGGCACACCTATCAGAATGGCTACTGTCAAAAAGACAACAAATAAAACAAGTGTTGGCAAGGATGTGGAGAAAAGGGGACCCTCATGCACTGCTGGTAGGAAAGTAAATTGGTACAGCCACTATGGAAAACAGTATGGAAATTCCTCAAAAGATTAAAAATATCATCCACCAATTCAACTCCTGGGTATTTATTGAAAGAAAATAAAAACACCAACTGGAAAAGATACATGCACCCCTATGTTCACTGCAGCATTATTACAATAGCCAAAACATGGAAGCAATCCAAATGCCCAGCAAAACATGAATGGATAAACAAGATATGACTTATTTATACAATGCAATATTACTCACCCACAAAAAAGAATGAAATTCTGTCACTGCAACAACACGGATGGACCTAGAAGGGTATCATGCTAAGTGAAATAAATGAGACAGAGAAAGACAAATACTGTATAATTTCACTCACATATGGAATCTAAAAAACAAATGAATGAATAAACAAACACAACAAAATAGAATCATAGATAAGGAGAACAAATAGGTGGTTGCCTAAGTGGAAGCGGATGGGGGAAGAAAAGAAAGAGGTCATGGGTATAACATGAACAGTGTAAGCAAGACAGCTGGTAACTATGCAATATCTTTGAAAGGGTGACATATCATAACTAGACTTATTATGGTGATTATTTTGAAAGGTATAGAAATACCAAATCACTGTGCAACAGGAACTAACATAATGTTGGATGTCAACTGTACTTCAAAAACAGAAAAACTAACTCACTCACAGAAAAAGAGATCATTGTGGTTATCAGAGGCAAGGGGTGGGTGAAGGAGAAAATGGATGAAAGCAGTCAAAAGGTACAAACTTCCAGTTAGAAGACAAATAAATACTGAGGATATAAGGTACAATATGATAAAACCAAGCCAAACTCAATTATTAAAGTGATTTTCCTCATCTGCATCTAAAAGTCCCCCTCAATGTAAAATTTATACAGATTTTAATATCGTGGGCCTTCTATTTTTAGAATTCATCATCTTATTAATAATTGCATGAAAGTCAATATATCACATTTTATTTACATTATAATTTTTCTGAGTCAGGAGTACTTTCTTATAGTTTACCTCAATTATTTTCACAAATTCTCTCAGGTGAAAGACTAAAAAAAAAAAAAAAAAAAAAATCTAGAAAAGGCTATGTAATCTTCCAAAAATACATAGTAAATTTTGACTTGATATATCTTAGTCCCATTTCAATATTTAGGCTCCTAGCCAATATGCTACTGATCAAATATAGGCCTTACTACCAATTTTCTTGTTTTTTTTGTTTCAGCAATTCTTTTTCATTTGTTTTTAACAACTGAAATAGAGTTGGCCCAGATGAGGTCTCTGAGTCATCTTACAGATTTAGAAATTGGTTAAATGCATTGTTTTAAGCCATAAAGTTGCAGAAATTTCTTACAGCAGAAACAGGACTCTAAAACAAGTATTATCTTAGGAGTTTGCAGAAAATGTATATTCCTAGGTCCTACTCCCAGAGATTCTGACTCAGGAGTCTGCATGTTTAATAAGAAAGCTTTATGCCTCTGATGTAGGTGACACACTTTGAGAAATAGCACTTTAGATCATACATGAAAATACAGACCTCACAGGTAAAAAGAATCACACCTAAGTTTTAGTGGGGAAAATATCCAATATGTATTTATTTAGTGAAATGAGACATTTCTTAGCTTGAAAAGAGAAAATATATATATAAAGGAAAATATTGGCAGATTAAAATGTATAAAATCAAAGTATTTCTTAAAGAAAAAGTAGAAGGGAACACATTTCTATACTATATGGTTGACAAAGTGTTCCTACATATATTAAATTATTCCATATGCTATTTTAATTAAACTTGCTACTTTCAAATTTGAAAAGAAGAATTCACATAAGTAAACACAGACCGGAATGTTTAATCTCTCTAGAGAGGATATTTAATCAAAGAAATACCAATTAAAATCACAGTGAAAAGCCATGTTTTATCTACTATAATAGTAAAGTTAAAAGTATTTTTAAAAATTACTATGGAAAAAGGTTTGAGTGATGTTATGTCAACATGATGGAATATCCTATGGCCATTAAAATAATTATATTGTTTATAAAAAGGCATAAAAAATCCCTTAAGTTAAACAGCAATACACACAATTTTATATTTACTTTTTTCAATAATGTATAAACTTAATTAAAGATTATCTGAAACAATAAAATATAAAAAATTAAAATAATCTCTCCAAAGTTTGCTAAAATAAGCTTTCTAAAACTCCTGGAGATTTTTAAACACTGCATTTCACTTCTAAAATTAAAACAAAATTACAAAGAAAAAACATGATTTCATAAAAGAAAAGGCACTTAATAACAAAAAACTGACAGTCATGATCACAGAAAAGGAGTCTCTCTTGAGAATGGCTGCCATCTTTGTCATGGACAAATGAAAAACAACTTACATTAGACTAGCACAGGTCTGAGGACCAAACTTCAGGAACCACCACCACTATCCTGAAAATGATTAGACTTCAGGCCCTGTGTGAGTAAAAACCAAGAACCCAACTATCATTCTCCAGAGGTCCCTCCCCTCTCCCTCTCCACTGCTCCCACTTCAGTCAGCCTGAGAAGCTTATCTATCATTTGAAGGAGCAATGATGGGGAAGTAGAGACCACAACGTTCCACAAAAGTAGAAAACTGCTAATCCATTAAAAAAGTGGTGGAGGGGTGGGGGGAAGGCTGCGATGGATCAGAAGTCAATGAGAATGATAGCTTGCCAAAAATAAAATGAGATGATGTAATAGCACCAAGAAAGAATACCCACCGATTCCTTCAGTGATTCAACCAGTTGAAGCAAGCAGACAATGTCAGCCTTGTAACCATTTGTTTGTTCAAGTGGATTCATTCATTGACCTCTGCACAAGTGTGGAGAGATCAATTATTTTGAATAGAAGTTATAGTTTAGTTGTAAATGGCTATTATAAAGATATCACCTTGCTATATTAGGTCGGTAAGATGAAAAACAATAGTTTTTCTATTTTTTTCTTTAGTTTCATATCGCTCTAGTTCCCCCTCAAATGTGTAACTCTGCCAAGGCAGTATCCTTTGATAAAGATAATGATCAAGCAGTGGGATTTAATGCTAATATAATGCTTTTAATTAATGTTTTATTGGATAACTCTGTGGTCATTACCATCAACTTGAATCACTCAAGTATAGGATACTTCTAGAACCAGATTAAACTGGTTTTAGTTCAGTGAACAGATTCACAAACTATCGTCAATTGAGCATAACTATTATTTATTGTTAGATTATTCTAAAATCCTATGTTTAGAAGATAAACTTGTCAACTGGCTTTAAATCCATATTTAACTTAGATCTTTTACCTAAATTTTTTGATAGCTAAATAACAGATCTGACACCAACCTTTACACTTATAATAGATCTTGAAATTGATAGATCTCTCGATAAAACAGAAAACAAATGAAAACAAAATTTCAGTAACTTGCAAAAAGTATGAAAAATGCTATACTAGAAGCCAGAAGATCTGGATTCCAATTTCAGCTTTCTCATGAACTAGTTCCAAGACTTAGGGAAAGGTCAATTAAACTCTGTGACCCTCAACAAACTTACTTGTAAAATGAAGGAATGAGAAACAAGATGCCCCTTCCAATTTAAATAATATTTGATTCTACATGTGTTGATTTTTGAAATTATAAAATACTACCATCCCATTTACTTTAAGTACCACTTTGGCCACAAGTACAGAAATTATAAAATACTACCATCCCATTTACTTTAAGTACCACTTTGGCCACAAGCACAGACTGATCCTGGTACATATAGCCTACCACAAACTAAAAATAATCATGGGGGTTCTGGTCAGAGTACAAATCTTGTTTCCAACTACAGCTGTTTTTGCTTTTTGTGACTTGAAATCTTAGAATGATCTATGCCTCCTCCCTTTCTCCTGTCTCCAAGTTTGGTCAGAGCATTGGATTCATAAAGGGGACCAATGAGAGATGAGGTGAAGAGGGATGCTATCTCACTTTTTTAAACCTCTTTAGTCATTACTGCCCTGTATGCATCCAATGTTCTGGCCCACCTGATCTTATTCTCTCACAGGGCCACCTCGAGATATCTTACCCCTTCTTTATTCCATTGAATAACTAGAATTCCTTGTTTCCAGCACTCCCCTCCTCACAAATCTCATAGCCCCATCTCAATCTTTTTAATCTTTCTCTCCAACTATGCCAGTATTCTTAAAGTCACACCATGGAAAAACTTTGTGGAAAGGAGGTGATTCATCCTTTGTGTATTATTTAAGGAGAGCAGTCCAACTCTCTAACATTCACTGCTTTTCCATTCTTGATACCTCAGTAATTTTTCAATGAGTCCCCCAAATCAGAGTTAGCGACTCAAAAATCACTTCAACCAACTTTTTAAAAACTGCATTTTAAAGGGTCAAATCTCACCATTCACATTCTTTGGAAGATTTAAATGTTTTTTCTTCATAAAGAATTTTCTAGGGCTTCCCTGGTGGTTCAGTGGTTAAGAATCTGCCTTGCAATGCAGGGGACCGGTTTGATCCCTGATCCCTGATCCAGGAAGATCCCACATGCTGCAGGGCAACTAAGCCCGTGTGCCACAACTACTGAGCCTGTGCTCTAAAGCCCGGGAGCTGCAACTACTGAGTCCGTGCAGCTAGACCCCATGCTCCCCAACGAGAGAAGCTACCAGAATGAGAAGCCTGTGCACCACAACTAGAGAGTAGCCCCCACTCGCCACTACTAGCAAAAGCCCACGTGCAGCAAAGAAGACCCAGGGCACCCAAAAAATTATAAATATTTTAAATATTAAAAATTTCTCTATTAAGTTAATTCAAAATTAGATTTGTTACTCTTGTGTATGAGTTTTTAAAATTACATTTTCTTTTTTTTTTTTAAATTACATTTTCTAATGACCTACACATTTACGAAGTTAAAAATTTAACTTTACCACGTGATCAAAGTTCTAAAAATTAAGAGAATAGGGTAAAAAATAATGTGATGAGCTCTAGTTCAGCTTAAATACACAATTCTTAATTAGGTCTTATCCAAGCTCATCTGGTCCTATTATACCCTCCCATGATGCTTTATTGTTTTTAGGAGACAAGCCTATTGTATCTTATGCTTTTCCTTCCTAAATTTTAGCGCGCGCGCACACACACACACACACACACACAAATAAATCACTATTTACCTCTCTTCTCTAACCCACTAAGGTCCATGAGAAGAAGGATCATCTCTCTTAAAGTTGCCCAGCATAGTACTTGGCATGAATAAGCTCGCAAACACTGCTAAAATAATGAATGGTTAATATTCCATCACATTTTGTTTTCTCCCTATTTCAGCTTACTTCCAGTTAAAGTGATAAAGGCTTGTTGTTTCCCTGTCCAGATAATTATCTTGAATTTGATATTTTGCACTGAAATAGTTTTGTGTGAGTTTTTTAAATGCCCTTATCTATATGATTTTCTTAAATGGGACAAGGAAATATCTGTTTTAAAATTTTTTTTAATTGCATTAGGTAGTCACCAAATCTCTAGGTCAGGGCAAAAACATTTAATTTAAAAAAATAAAAAGGAGAGAGAGCACTTTCTGAGTTCTAATTTCCATATCTGTTATTGGAATTTCTAGGTCTCAACAGTCTTTTAAGGAATAACAGAATTCTTCGTACCAACCTATTGACTGCTTATGTGATGAGTTGAGGGCAACTTAAGCTCTAGAAAGAAAACTAAATTTTAAGCAATTTAAATATTGGCTCAAAGGTAAGAGTGGAAAATGAAGTCTCTATGTGTCAAAAAATTCAAGTGAAACCCAGCTCGTCTCCTGAAGGCAACGGCAGAATCAGCTGCTGTTCTGCCTTCAAGCAGAGGACAGTCTTGTGGAGTACATTCAGGTAAAGCTAATTCAGGGTGATGCTTGATAAATAACAGGAGTATATTTCAGTGCTATGGGAATGGTTAGGTGGGAACTCAATCTTAGATATCAGAGAAAGCTCCCAGAAGTCTTGATATTTAAAATGAAACAATTAGAACCTGTCAGTGTCATTGACAAAATTTACTAGTGTCCATTTGTTTTGCCTCCTTAAGTTCAGGTTACCAGGATTGTGCTTTTTGCCATACACCACAGATACATGGACACAAACAGAGCTATATAGATTTTATTCATTTCTTTCTTACTTGCACTGATCTTATTTTCTAATTTCTCTGTTCTCTGTGTAAATCATTAAGCCTAATTCACTACTGTTTCAGGGCCTGAAAATACTAAAGTAGAAAACATTGTCCTTTCGACTGTCTTTTGTGGGAATATTTCTGATCATACGGGTGTTATCACTCCACACCACATGCAGAAAGAAGTAGGGGACGAAAAGCTGAGAAAACACTGCCACAAAAGGAAACAAAGTCCTTTCTCCCAAAACCACAAGTTCTAGATTTAGCTCTACACTCAAAAGATGACCCTGTGCTAAAAAAGCAACCATCTACTATTCTAGTGCTGTTTTGTTTTGTTCCAGCTTTACTAAACTCAGATAACTGGCACATAGCTTTCCAAAATTATCCTCAAGCTTAACCTAATTTAGTCTTACATTTTTACCTCATGGGAATACGGTTGTAACATAGGCTGGTCCCCAAAAATATACTCTGTCCTTTCAATCTCCTTCCCTCTACCACATGCATGACTCCTTCTTCTAAGCACCCTCAACATTTGTATTTTCCACTGATTGTTGGTATGTGTGAATCCTAAAACTCCAGCAGAAATAAAAAGTGGATGCAGAATTGTTTTTAATTAAGAGTTGAAAACTTGAGCACATATACTAAGATCAGTTCTGCTCAGTTCTCTAGAACAAAGATGGAACTAGGTACCATCCACTGCAGTGGGTCTGTCATCTCTCGCACACAGCAATTTCTGGAAGAGCGTTCTGGTGAAAGTCTAAGACCAAAGGAGGTGTCTTTGAGATTTCCTGTAATCTCAACCTACAACTCAGAGATGATATGTAGGTCCTCAGATCTAGATATTACACATTCTAGGCCTGGTTCTCTAGAACCAGGTTCTAGGTTCTCTATCAGAAGCTCATCCAGAATAGAGGAGTCAGCACAGGAATGTGGAGTCCTCCCCAGAACAAATCCATCTGCAAGAGTACGAATGTATGGCGTACATGTTAGAACATTTCCCCTCTCCTCAAAAAGTGACAAAACAGCGCTGCACACTCACTACTTAATACTTTGCTTCCATTCGTATCCTGAAATTTTTATCCAATCTGTTTTAAACCTCAATTCTCTAAAATTAATGCTTTTATTCTCTGACTAAAACCAAATTATGTCTAATAAGATTTCTTAAGAGAATTTATGAACCTTTGGCTATTTTCCACAAAATTATCTATGTATATACATAGATGCATTTTTTCTAGCAAGAGGGTTGATATTTTTCACCAGATTTTCAAAAGGGTCAGTACCCAAAATATAAAACAATGACATAGAGCAATCTTTTTATTCTTTTTCTATGTGGATATTTTCAGAAAAAATGATTTAAGGTAAACAAACACACCAATGCAATGCAGTCAGGTAAAACCAGGAAATGTATTTCTAAAAAGGTTCTCCTACCCTTTTTGTTAGATGTAAAATAATTTCTGGATCCAATGCAGAAGCCACTTAGGTAGTACCATTGAATGCACTGCCAGTGAAAAAAAGGGAGTAAACCTGTAAAAGATTGTCTTTTCTTTACATTTGCTGGTTCCCTAATTTTCAATAAGCTAAACTTTATCTTCAGCCGAATTGAAAGACTAAATATGTTTATGTAAGAATCACAAAATCTTAGCACTTGATGAAAATATGAAAACCAGGACGGGAACCAGATTGAACCTCTCTCCCAAAATAACATAAAATTATCACTACCCAAAGCAATGAAAATAATGTGATCAGTTGAAAAAGAACCTGAAATTTTGTGTACTTATTAAAATGACAAAAGACCATTTTCTGAACATTTTGGCTTGGAATTTTGAGTTTTTACATTTTAGCCCCTATATCACCAGATTTTTATTCTGTAAGTTCTTATATTTCAAAACAGTTACATTCATCATGTATGTGATAAAATTTAATTTCTGGTTTCCAGACAGCTGACTTGTCCCTTGTCATTAATGAGTGGTAAATACAAGGTCATCCTTATCACAACCTAGTTGAGGAATTTAAAAGAAAAGTCAGAAACAAGTTACTTCCCAGTAAACAAATCCCTGGTGAATTTACCAGCTCTAGTCAGTCAGTCCAGCACTGGTGGGAACTTTTATGCATACATACACACACACACACCCCAAAAATAACACTGTATCAAATAAATTTTTTTCTGCCTCCTTGACTTCATTTATTTCCCCATTTACTCATTGTTTCCTTGCCATTATTGACTATTATCTTTCTTCAGAGGTTTAGTCACATACTTCCCTATCAGCCTTGCCCTATCTTCTTCTTTTTTGTTTGTTTTTCTGGCCATGCCAAGCAAGGCATGTGCGATCTTAGTTCCGCAATCAGGGATTGAACTCACTCGGCCTTAAGTGGGGACACTGGAAGCTCGGAGTCTTAACCACTGGACCACCAGGGAAGTCCAGCTCTGCCCTTTCTTCTGCCCAAATCCCCAAGTTTCTAAGACTTTCTGGGTCATAAAGTTTCTTAGAAGATTGAGATTCTGCGTATAAGCATATCTGAATATGTGAAACTTAGAAGAAAAATATAAAAAATTATGTTTACAGTATACTTAAAATTCTCATCAGAATTAAAAAATGTAGAATAATTTTTAAAGAAAAGAGAATGGCTAATATATAGCAATAAAATGTTACATAAATAACAGGGATTGCAAATAACTGGCAGAGTTTTCTTTTCATACTCTGGATAACAAGAAGCTTACAGCAAAATGTGAGGTCCAGCTATATATGACTCTTAGGACCCAATTCTTTTTTCTACTCTATCTTGACTACCTCCTATAATTTATAATTTTAATGTTCCTGTGCTTATCATAAACCTTATAATTCAAATCCTTTGATGTTCAGAAGTCTTTGAATGAGTAAAACTGAGACCAGTGAAGAAAACAAGGCAATATTTCCAGTTTATCAAGTAATAGCTTAATAACTCAGCCTCATCACAAAGAATTATATAATCAGATTCAAGCAATACTCCAAACAACTGTGTTTTTAAAACTTGGGTCTCTGATTTTAGATACAATGGCATCTGAAGATTTTTTTAAAAAGATTATACTCTTGCAAAAGCAATACAGTTTACATAATAGCACCTGCTATATGAAAATGTCTGATCAAAAGTTATTAAGACAAAACTTACTTGCCTAGCTGACTATAACAATCAAATCTTTTCTGGGTTCAGAGCAGGAGTAAGTGAATGGAATTTCTGCAAGGAAGAGTCAAAGAAACACTGCATATAGTGCTACAATACTTAGAGCATACATGTAGGAATCAAACACTTGGGGATAATACTTGCTGAGGGAATTATTTTTTAAAAAAAGATTTCACAAAAGACCAAAAGAAAAAGAAATACTTGGGTTGTTACCCCTTCTTAACCTGAAATTCTGAATAAGAGAAATTTTTTGAAGAATTATAAATGAAATACTATTTACGTATTCTATATTATTGCCTGGTGATTTAAAAGTTAAAAATATTTTATTTGAAATAAAATCTGTTACAGAAAACACTGCATCTGATAAATATGAGAACTTCTATTTGCTATCCTATCAAGTGGCTAAGACAAAAAAGAAATCACTACTTTTGAGAACTGAAGTATTTTTCTATTTACAAGTACAAACAAAGTCAGAAAGATCTGACACAGAATAAGACAATTAAAGTTCTATCGTCAAATAACAGATAAATTCAAAGAGTTGAAGTATGCTAGCAATGTCACCTTGACCAGATTTTAAAAAATCAGTTATTACCCTGAGATTCTGTTACTGAACAGGAACTCTCACATGTATAAGACGTATAAGAACCACCTTTAGGTGATGAGCCCAGAAATAAAATCTGGGATTCTGCCAAGACTATTCCTCCTACAACACAATGGCAAGGCTTTTGTGTGACACAGAAGCAGATCTAAATTTCTTGCCAACATCATGTTCTTTTTTTTTTTTTTTGCAGCATATGAATGAAATCACCCTTCTCTTGGAAAGTCTGTTAATTCTTAAGAAATAAACCAAGCAGATGGGGAACCAATACGAGGAACACTTTGGTTTTTGTGGTTGTATAAATAAAAAATAAAATGAGTAATTGATGAGAGTGATAGCTCAAAAAAGGGAAATAACTAGACTGAGTTCCATGGGATTAGAGCTATATTTGATGAGTTTGGGCCCATTTAACAACCCTCTGCCTCCCATCCCTGCCCACCTGCCCCCCCTCCCAGCTTCTCTTCTGCAAATGAGTGCTTTATATCATGAAGGCTAGCAAGTACAAAGTATATAATAGCTTTTTTTATTTTGCCATAATTTTTATAACGCCTATCAAGTTTTGGCTACATATAACAAACTGAAAAAAACTAAGAAATGCCAGATTTTTTTTTAAGTTTAGCAATATGTAGGGTCACATAAAATACCTTTCTAAATATACATGTACCCTTAAAAATGGTCAGTAATGTGCACAAAAGCATGAAATATATTTTGAGTTCTTTCCAAGGAAAAAAGAGCCCTCTTTGCTTATCAAATAATGCTGACCCTCCCTAATTACAAGCACTTCTTGAAGAGAATAATGTCAAAACCAATCATATTCCAAAATATATCATTTGTAGAGATAAAATATAAAGCTCACATATTAGCTTGGAATTTATATTATACTAATTTTACTCAGACATAAATTACCTAGTGAATTAAAAAGGAGCCACTTACACAAACAGGTAGAAGTAGATAAACAAAAGAAAACTGTTTATAAATGGGTAATATGTTAATTAGTATTCTGTTCTGCTTTAATTAATTTAAAAGAATCATTAGCTAAATCAACTATGTAAAATATAATTTCACAGTATTTGAAACTGCGTGAAGATTTCTGTTTAAGATATTTTAAAACTTGCCTGTAATTAGTTGGATAAACTGGTTTTTCCAGATCTCATAAAAGTAAACTGTAACCCATATTTTGTTTAATTATTACAAATATTGAATTGGTGAGGTTTAATTTAATAAGACTTTACTATATCTGCAGTATTAACTAAGTCAGATAAGGAATTATTACATTTAATTGAGGCTTACTTTAATTTTAAAAATAGTATCTTATACATTTCTAGTTTGTCTGCAAAATCCTTTATATTTTCAATTTTCTATATGGACATTTATTTAGTAGAACACACCACTGTCTGCATTTTGATTATACTACTATACTTTATCTGAACTGAGAAGAACTAGCCAACAGATCAAACAATTAAGAGCTTATACAATTTGAGGTTGCAGCTTCAGAAATCCTTTACAGAAAGATTGAACATCAAAACTATGTCAAAATTCTCACTAAGCTAAATTCGGATAATCTCTTCAAATTCAGGAACAATGAATTTCAGTTAAAAATACATAACTTCTATAAAATACATTCTCCTTAAGAGCTTATATTAAAAAAAAAAACAAAAACCTCCCGCACCCAAGTACAGTTAATACTTCTGTCTAAACCTCTTTCTCTTCCCAATTTTCTTGTTTTTGTCATATTTTCCCCCATTAAAGTAAGAACATTGTATTTTGGTTTCTTTTCTCCCTCCTCATTGTTCAGATGAGCATTTTAATAATCTTTTAAGCCATGCTGTTCAAAGAAAACAGGCTATTTGAAGGTAAAGAAAATTCTCTAAGTTCAATGTTTTTCAACATGAGATCATTTTCCTAGACCTGTTTATTAAAAATCCACGCAAAGCAAACACTGCAACTGTAAACAGCTACTGAAAATTGGAAGTTTAAAAATAAAGCCGTTGAAAACACTTCATTACACACCTTCTCTGTGAAGCCCTTTGTTTCCACTGAAAACCATACTGGAATCCTTGTACAAAAGAAGTTGCCTTCTGGCTTGTCAATAGCTATACAGTCAGTAACTGAGGGATCCAGATGTCTGCAGTGGTTAAAACAAACGTTCAGCCGTGGGTGCTGATTTCGCTTCGCTCTGTGCAAGGTTTTTCACAAAGGCAGCAGAGTAAGAGCGCACATAGCAACAGCACTCACAGCTGATTGGATGGAGGGTGTGCTCTGCCGCCCCTGCTCGTTGGGTCCACTACAGCTTCCCTTCTACTTGGCAGCGCTACCTTGTTGTCTTTGCTCCTCTTACCAACTCAGCTTGTGTTTAGGCAACGTGAAAGGAAAGACTGGTGTGACGATAATGACAAAGTATTCTATCATGAGCCCCTAAAATGTGCGTCTCTGGGTACTTTTAAAATGGAGAGAAATTTATAGGGCAAACATTCACTTCAGTCGGTGTTTCACATAAAACAGAGGACAAAGGGGTGGTGGAGGGAATCAATTTATTACTTCGCATTTCAAGTAAATCAGGTTCTACCATGTGAAACCCTCTGTAAACAAAGAATACAAAAATTTAGGACAATCAGGATAAAGCATTAACCTCTGTCTACCCAGAACTATGAATTACTTTACAACAAACTTCACAAATTCCAAGAAAACCAAGATTAGTTAGTTAAAACAAGACAAGACCTAAAAATAGTCCTTCCTCAAATTTATGCAGTGTCTTTTAAGAGGGCAAGACAAACTGAGGTTAACAGGTTGCTTAGAAAAAATTGCTCAGTAAACTGACAATAAAAGATTTAACTAGGTATCTGCATTAAAATATCTCTTCTTATACAAACAATGACAAAAACCATAAAACAATGACACTGAGTCTGAATTAAATTTATTTTTCAGGAATTTTTTTCCCTCTAGGAAAAATGTTTGGGGGAGTCAATGCAGGTAGTAGCAGATAAACAGATATGAAGAATCAGAAAAATTTCTCATTTAGGAAATATTTCCCATGAACTTCACATAAACTAGGATAGTGTTTTTCAAACTTTTAAAGCAATGGAATCCTTTAAATCTGCATTCTTCCAATAAAATGCATTATTAGTGGTGGCATTAGGATTTCTACACAGGAGAGAGTAGGCAGAGGCAACGGCAGAAGCATACTATTTATTACTCAGATCTTTGTTTATGTGGAGTGTCTTGCGGATAGGGCAGAGAGGCTGATGGAAATGTTGGCACTTTTATTAAAGCACCCCATGAGCACCATGAGGCTATTTTTAAATAAGAGGCTACAAACAACACTGCAGTTTCATATCAGTCCCAGAATCTACAAAATTCCTACCCTTGAAAAAGCTTTCAGGATCCCTGGAGTTCTACAGAATACAAGTAAGAGATATAACCTATAAGAGTTAAACCTTATTACCTTAGTAGTATAAGGAAAGAACCCGATCGTTGGCTTAACAATTAGCCAGAAGGAGAGCTGCTAAGCCTTCTGAGAAATAACGAGAGAGATGTGTTTGGGAGCACAATAAACTCTGAGATAAGTGACTCAGAGAAAGAATGGCAGAGTAGAGAGAACAAGGATGTTGGAGTCAGGCTGACCAACTTGGGTTCAAAATATGAATCTGCCATTTAAAAACAGTAAGATCCTATACAAATTAGTAAACTACTCTGAGCTTCAGTTTTTTTGTCTATAAAATGGAATTAATTCACAGGACTACTGTGAAGGCTAAAAGGTGCTCTTTGCTAGTCAGACTGCTTTTTTTGGTTACTAAGGACTCTTAAGGTTCTTCAAAACTTAAGAGCCTTTGCAAATTCTATTTCTCATTTGCTTGGAGTGGTCTCCCACAATCCCTTCCACTGATAAGTCTCCCTTAAATTTCTCTTCCCCAGGGCAGCTTTCTGAGCCTGGTCTCAGTCTCTCTATACCTTTTTCTTAGTACTTAGCTCACAAAATGTTACATAATTATTTGCAAAATGACTGGTTGGACATTCTCCTCCACCACACTGTAAGTGCTTTGAAGGGAGATACTACAACTGTCTACATTATTGCTTACCTAGCACCATGACTGATTTATATTCCATACACTACTTTATTTGATTTCATAACCATGCAAAGTTAAATAGAACAAGTTTAAATAAGAATATCAATTCCAAACATTTATTCAAGTCATACAACTAGAACCAAAGAAAATAGATTTAAAAAAAATTTTGGATAAATAATTGCATAATTCAAAATTAACTTCTTCCTATATCTTTGAAAAAAAGAATATATGATCTCTAAACTGTTTTAGAATAGTTCCTTTCAGTTAAAATTCTTAAAATTTTTAATTAAAGGCTAATAATAGCCAGTTTCTATAATCTAAAACTATTAACATTCAAAGAGAACTTATTAAAAATACTAAATTTAATCAGAAGCATGTAATTACAAGTGAATAAAATGAACTGGAAGAGACATGCCACCTTAAAAAGTAAAATGCAACCAAGAGATTTATTTAGCAAAATGCTTCCTCTGCTACCAGTTTTCAAAATGATAAATAAATTTCAAAATGGCACTTTATATAATTCTGAAGAATGGTTGCTTTTTCCCCTGGTTCATTGGGGTACACAATGCTATAAATAATCTCAACAGTCAACAAGTTAAAAATCTGAATAATATATCAATAAAATGCTATACTAAGTACTAGTCTCAGGTTCTCAATTCTCAACCCTCAACGAGGAAAAAAAACCCTTTTTGCCCAGTATGGTCATAATTGTGTTCTCCAAATGGGCCAGTTCAAGAAATGTAAATTATCTATATTATACTAATCTAAGGAAATAAGTAGGAAGCAGATCTCCCATGAGTTTTTTAAGCTACATATTCCAAATATAGAATGGAAAAATTTGAAATATTAACTGTTTCACATAATCCGAGTCCTCTGTTAGCAGAAACAATTGAACTATCTACTTTTAAGATGCCGTGCTTAGTCACTCATTCATGTCCTACTCTTTGTGACCCCAAGGACTGTAACCCGCCAGTCTCCTCTGTCTATGGGATTTTTCAGGCAAGAATACTGGAGTGGGTTGCCATTTCCTCCTCCAGGGGATATTCCTGACCCAGGAATTGAACCTGCGTCTCCTGTGTCTCCTGGGTTGCAGGCAGATTCTTTACCCACTGAGCCATCGAGGAAGCTTTTTAAGATACCTTATCTTTTAAGATATCTTTTAAGATACCTCTCTTTAAGAGATAACCATGCTAGCTTGGATAGTTTTTAAACAAAAAAGATACATTGCTAGAAGAAAAAAGAACCCTTCAAAGGTAATTACATAGCTACTATATATATCACAAGAGTCAGACACAACTTGGCGACTAAACCACCACCACCAATACTATATATGTAGGCCCATGGGCCAGGCATAGTGCTAATTTCTTTACATGCCCATCTCTTCTGATAGTTACTATTCTCACAGATGAGAAAACTGCTTTATAACCTGCTCAAGTAGGCAAAACTAAGTGGGCAAAGCCAGAAACAGGTATTCCTAAATCTGTGTGCTTTTAACAATTCCTTTCATAATTATATTTCCATAAGACAAATATGGCATCATGTAAGAATAAACTTGAAATACAAAAATCTCAAGCTAACATTTTCTATTTATTACTCATTCAATAACCACCACTACAGCCCCATTACACCTCAGAACTGTCATTGATGTTACTTACAATACAGAAAAACAGGATTTGACTGCTAAACAGGGAGCCAGGCTATAGTTACATTAAGGACACAATAAAAGGTTCAATCTGTGAACTTCACTACTTCATAATCACAGATCACATACCTGATTCAGAGAAAGTAAAGGAGGTAGAAAAGAACATTGAACCAGGAACTATGGATCTGGGTTCTAGACTAAACTCCACCTTAAGTACTTCTCTGAAATTGTTCATTTCTAAATCAGAAATATTTTTTTTCTTCTTCTTTTGACTGCAATGTTGGTATGTTGTAAGGATCAAATGGGACAAGATACAATAATTTTGAAAAACAGCACAAATAGGATATTGTCATCCCTGGTGGTCAGTCTTCTAGGGGTTAACAGTGTAAACATGTTTGCACAAAATACAACCTAATTACTGAAAAGATCCCTTAAAGCAGCAAGACTTAATGGAGAAGAGCTAGCGTGTCTAGGGTTCAAGTTCTTTCCACTTAAGAAGCTGTACTGTCAAATGATTTAAGCTATCTGAGTCTATTTCTTCATCTGTAAAGTGGCGGTAATAATTTCTCTAGAGTTATGAGCCATCTAGCCCAATACTTGGCTCTCAGTTCAGTTCAGTTCAGTTCAGTCACTGAGTTGTGTCTGACTCTTTGCGACCCTATGGACTGCAGCACGCCAGGCTCTCAAGTAATTTAAGTTTCCTCTTTTCTTTTGCAAACATCAGTTCTATAAATATGTTACTAAACAGCAAATGTACATTCATACATACACACACACCAACAAATAAAAGGGTAATACATTAGTAGTATCCCATATTAATATCAAAAGGGATAAAATTTAAATCTTGACTATCATAGAAAGATTTTTATGACACTGACATTTTTAGTTAAATAATGTTACTTTAACAACACATTTCACAGTTCACTAACTTATTTGCAAGACTAAATAAAACTAAATTTTACAATTTGAGGAATTAAGAAAATTTATGACTTTTCTCATTAAATCTGTTTTTATTCAAAAATTATGCTGTTAGGTCAGTATTGGATAAATTAAGCCATAAAAGGCTACATTAATTTCCACTCACATGGAGATTTCCAGTGATCATTATTGCTGAAATGATTATCCAGTGATTTGTATTCATTATCACATGGTACAAATAAGCCAAATGACTATACAATCCAAACATATTGTGTTTTTAAGACCTAAAACACTTCATAAATTTGCAGTATTAAAAAGAACCTAATAGGCTTAATTGGGATTGTCATCTTTCAAAAGATTTGGGGTTATGATGACCTAGATTAGTTTTAGGAGCAGAGCCTTGTTTACAAAATCTAAGATCTTGGAGAGAAGAAAATGTTCTAGCCTGTTTTTTGGCATCATTCATACTACATTGTTTAAAATGAGCAAGAACAGGGGTTATTTATAATCTAAGCTACTGGACAAACACTCTAGTAATATCTTATCTACACACTAGATACATTTAGTAAGTATCAAGACCAGGAATAAGAGTTAATTTTTAATATCCTATACTACTTGGGTCTTAATAAAAATAATACCATCATTCTTAAATAAAATACATGCCAGGATACACATGGATCCCCCTTTACCTAGACCCTTATTTCTTTAAAGACATGGTCTGGGATGTTGTCAATCTTTCACTATTATAAAGAAGGGTATGTTTGATTCAGTCTTAAAAGTCTAGAAACAATCAAGAATTTTTTATCCTGATAAAATGATATTTTAGTAAAAGTATTTCCATGGAGATAATGTATCTTACATTTACTCGTCCCTTTGACAATCACAACGTTGTGAAATAAGAATGAAGAAACAGAATCATCTAACAGAGGTCTAATTCCAAGTCCTGTTTGTTTTCCCCAACCATCATCGCCACCCCCCTACAGCTAGCTATCACTAGCCATAAATTTGAGTTATGCCAATAGTCATACAAATGACAGGTCCTGCATTTAAAATTTTTGAAGAATGTTAACAAAATCTAGTAAAGTAAAACAGTTTAGGTGGAATTAAGAAAACCTCATGTAGCTTTAAGACTCAACTGTTAAGTCCTCAAAGCTTTAATACTGTTTACTTGCATTTTTTAAAAATTTGTTAATTTCAGACTATTTCATACACTCTTATTTCCAAATGATGTGACTGAACTCTTTTGGCTATCTGTTTGAATGCAAACTCTAATATATCTAAAACTGAATTAATTTTCCTCTGAATAGGATTCACCATTATTATCACTTTCACTTTCCTAAGCTAACAAACTAGAGAGAATAAAAATAGCCATTGATTATGTGTTTAAGGGACTGGTACAACTACTTTCCTCAGGTTATGTCATTACAACAAACTTCTAAAATGAATACATTATATCAATTTTAACCAATGAGGAAACTGAAACTCAACCACCCTGCTTATTTAACTTATATGCAGAGTACATCATGAGAAACGCTGGGCTGGATGAAGCATAAGCTGGAATCAAGATTGCCAGGAGAAATATCAATAACCTCAGATATGCAGATGACACCACCCTTATGGCAGAAAGTGAAGAAGAACTAAAGAGCCTCTTGATGAAAGTGAAAGAGGAGAGTAAAAAAGTTGGCTTAAAGCTCAACATTCAGAAAACTAAGATCATGGCATCCGGTCCCACCACTTCATGGCAAATAGATGGGGAAACAGTGGAAACAGTGGCTGACTTTATATTTTGGGGCTCCAAAATCACTGCAGATGGTGATTGCAGCCATGAAATTAAAAGACGCTTACTTCTTGGAAGAAAAGTTATGACCAACCTAGACAGCATATTAAAAAGCAGAGACATTACTTTGCCAACAAAGGTCCATCTAGTCAAGGCTATGGTTTTTCCAGTAGTCATGTATGGATGTGAGAGTTGGACTATAAAGAAAGCTGAGTGCCGAAGAATTGATGGTTTTGAACTGTGGTGTTGGAGAAGGCTCTTGAGAGTCCCTTGGACTGCAAGGAGATCCAACCAGTCCATCTTAAAGGAAATCAGTCCTGAATATTCATTGGAAGGACTGATGTTGAAGCTGAAACTCCAATACTTCGGCCACCTCATGTGAAGAACTGACTCATCTGAAAAGACCCTGATACAGGGAAAGATTGAAGGCGGGAGGAGAAAGGGATGATAGAGGATGAGATGGTTGGATGGCATCACCGATTCAATGGACATGAGTTTGAGTAAACCCTGGGAGTCGGTGAAGGACAGGGAGGCCTGGTGTGCTGCAGTCCATGGGGTTGCAAAGAGTCGGACACAACTGAGTGACTGAACTGAACTAACTGAAGTTCAGATAAGTTAGGTAATTTAATTAAGCTTAAACAGATCAGGTGACAAAACCAGAACTTTATTTATTTTTTTAACTTTTTATTTTATTTTGAAATACAATCAACGATGTTGAGATAGTTTCAGGTAGATAGCAAAGGGACTCAGCCATACATATACATGTATCCATTCTTCCCCAAACTCCCCTCTCATCCAAGGCTGCCACATAACATTGAGCAGAGTTGCCCGTGCTACACAGTACGACTTTGCTGGCTATCCGTTTTAAATATAGAAGTGTGTACATGTCCATCCCAAACTTCCTAACTATCCCATCCTCCTAATGTTCCTCCCAGTAACCATAAGAAAAATCAGAACTTTAACCAAGGTCTTTCAAGTTCTTTGAAATGCTAAAATAATCTGTAGGATTACATGTGCTGTGAAATTAATCTAAAGGGCTGGGACTATCATTTTCTTTTTAAATAAAATGGGAAAAAGAAAAGATCAGTTACCACTTCATGAGCAAGACTGAGTACCGAATTTTGTTTGGGAGGAGGGAATGCTGTTACAGGGCAGCAACTTCAACTGTTTGTAATTGTGAGCAGTCAAAAAAACTTTAACCTACTGCTCCATGTGATACTACCTCTCAGTGACCCTCCCCCCACCTTAATTCTCTCCAATAGGTGTTTGGTTCTACCTTATCACATTCAACCAATATGGACTTTGGAAGCACATATTAAAGGCTGATATTAAGTTTTACTGAGTCTGAGAAAGAAGTAATTGCTAGAGATTTACCACCAGAATGCATGAATTCTGTAACTACTGCATCTACCCTTTTGTGTAGAGGGAGCATTTTCTTTTTATTTACACAAATGTTGTAGTCAGCCTTTCAAAGCTTTCCATTTTAGATACAATTTCAGTTTACACAATTATTTTACCTAGCAACCTTGTGCAAAGTACTTATTTTTTGACTACCTCAATAGCTTCTAACCTTTTAGACCAGGAAGGTTTTAGTTGCATCACCTAGAGGGGAAAATCAACAAAGTATCATGAACTAAGCACCTCAAGTGAAACCTGCACTTACTGAGAAAAAATTTCCATTCCTTATTCTCAAAAACAAAAACAGAACAACCAACACATACACACATAACCCTATGTTCAAACCAAAAATATTTGAGACAACAACAAATAGAAAAGAGTAGTGGAATGTCAAACATCTACAAGTCTGTGCAGGCCATCTGCTACTTTTTTCCTCTGGGCCAGTTCCCCTACTGGCCCTTTGCATCTCTTCCAAAACAGCAAAGGGTAACCTCCAGGAAAAAAAGTGAGGAAAGACTACATTTAACTATAGGTTCCAGAGGGCAAAGGTCATGTTAGTTCTTGCTCATCGTTGTATTTCCACCACGTAAGTGCCAGGCATGTATCAGGTGCCCAATGAACATGATTCAGGAGAAGAGAGGGAAAGGAATCCAATTGTCCAGAGTTTTACCATATTTAACAGTAAATTCTAAAAATACGTCATTTTACCTATACACTGTGTAATCACTAATTTAACATTTACCACAGAAGACACCGTTCATAAGAATTCTGATGATTTTGAATAAAATTTTTTTTGCTAAAACATGTGCAGTTTGGTAGAAACATTTTAGAAATCAAGACTTTCTGAAACAAAGTCCAGGTGTTTTGACTAAGTCAAAGCAAGCATTCCAGTCAATACCTTGATTTAGTACAAGAGTCCACATAAATTATAAAATATTAAATACAATATCCTACATAACACAGCAAGCTAGCTAAATACAGAATAAAACACAAGTTAACAGAAGACAAGATTTGAGAGCACCAGCAGGACAGCACAACACTAGTGTGAACATAAAATTCTTTGTACAAAACAATAAAAAAAGGAGAGACAAACTGTGAAATAGGATTGAACACAGGGACATCAGGCGTAAACCAGGACCATCCCAGGTAGCATTTAACCCATCCCATCCCCCAAGAAAATGTGAACTTAATGGTTAAAATAGATATATAAAACAGTTAATTCAAGTTAAATTTTTAATGTAATTTTTTTATTCCATGAAACTCACTGAGTCAAAATATGAAATTTATGATATTTTATGGTACGTGAATACTTTACAGCTGTGCATCAGGTTTTACAAATATCCTTTAAAAAAGTAACCATAAGCAACTCACTACATCCTAGCTATCTTGTTTGAAGGAAAGATCAAGTCTTCACCCACAAAGCACTGACAGTGATGAAATGTTTTCTCAACTATTTAACAAATGCCAGCCCTGTGCCAAGGACCATAACAGGTATGAGGGAAGAAGTCAGATGCTGTCCTGCCCTTGGAGAATAAGTACTCTAGTGAAGGACACAGTCTAAAATGAGCAAGTAAAGGATGCCCAAACAGTGGTACGTGCCCTGGTCTTCTTTTGTTTCTTAGAGCATGCCAGGCTCTTTCTAAATTCAGGACCTTTGAACATACCACTTCTTTGGCCTGCAATGTTCTCCTCCTCACTCATTACACAGCAAGCTCCTTCTTATCTTCGCCTCACTTTCTCAGAGAGGCCTTAGCTAATCATCCCAAGCAAGGGGGTCTTCTCCCTGCCCTAAGTTGTCACCTTCTTAACCTTTGTGTATTTCCTTCAGAGCACTTACAACATGTACTTTTCTTACTTGCTCAAGAAATGTTAATATATTAACAATAATACATCACATTTATTGAATATTTCTACAGAGTCAAATACTATTCCAAGCACTTTACATGGATTACCTCCTTTAACCACTATGCAAGTCCTTTATTTAGGTACTATTACTAGCCCTATTTTTCACATGACAAAACTAAAAATGGACTTCTTCCTCTATAATTCTTAATAATAAGCTTCACATTATTTCTTAACTTTTAAAATTTAGACATTATCTCTAATTTCTTTATATTTCTTTCTCTTTTTAGCATCCCAGTTTCAAGGATTAAATATTTATTTCACATTGAGTCTATTTATTACCATTTGACTTTCTTTTAAAAGTATGTACACACTACTTGGAGAAGAATGTTAAAATATAATCACCTAGCCTTTGTTTCTTCCACGTTCCTTGAGGAAGGCTGAATGATCATGATGATCATGATCATGGGGCCAGAATCTAGGGGCAATTGTGCTCTTGCCAGAGGTAATAATATAGAATAGAAAAATTCTCAACTGGTTAGCAGGTAATTTACTTTTATAGTTAGACAGGTTACTTTTTTTCCTTTGGGCCTTATGCTTTATCAGCTGTAAAAAAAAATGAAAGAGACTCACACTAAGGACCTTTTCAATTCTGATTTCTGGCAACAGCTTAACTTTTGAGAGTAATCTCAGAATCATAAAATCATTTTCATGTCCTGAGCTCTTCAGAATGGAATTTAATTTGGACCATGATGTAACCGGATGACTTTTTTTTTCTCCATTGTTAGTCATTCAGAGTCCCCTAGCAGATAC